>NC_084751.1:40462867-40762867 GCF_033978785.1 Entelurus aequoreus
AGTGGAAGCGATTCAGACAGGGAAGATGCTGTGAGAGGCGGGTGGGACCTGATATTCAGCTGGGAATGACTAAAACAGTAAATAAACACAAGACATATATATACTCTATTAGCCACAACACAACCAGGCTTATATTTAATATGCAACAAATTAATACCGCATAACAAACACCTCCCCTCTCCCGTCCATATAACCCACCAATACAAATCAAACACCCGCACAACACACTCAATCCCACAGCCCAAAGTACCGCTCACCTCCGCAAAGTTCATACAGCACATATACAGGTATTTCCCCAAAGTTACGTACGTGACATGCACATAGCGGCACGCACGCACGGGCAAGCGATCAAATGTTTGGACGCCGCAGCTGCGTACTCACGGTAGCGCGTCCGCGTATCCAACTCAAAGTCCTCCTGGTAAGAGTCTATGTCCTCCCAGTTCTCCACAGGCCAATGGTAAAGCTTGACTGTCATCGTTCGGGAATGTAAACAATGAAACATCGGCTACGACGTAGCCGCTACGTGTTTGTGTTGCTGCAGCCGGCCGCTAATACACCACTTCCCACCTACAGCTTTCTTCTTTGCTATCTCCATTGTTCATTAAACAAATTGCAAAAGATTCACCAACACAGATGTCCAGAATACTGTGGAATTTTGCGATGAAAACAGACGACTTAATAGCTGGCCACAATGGTGTCCCAATATGTCCGCTACAATCCGTGACGTCACGCGCAAACCTCATCATACCGAGACGTTTTCAGCAGGATATTTCGCAGGAAATTTAAAATTGCACTTTACTAATCTAACCCGGCCGTATTGGCATGTGTTGCAATGTTAAGATTTCATCATTGATATATAAACTATCAGACTGCGTGGTCGGTAGTAGTGGGTTTCAGTAGGCCTTTAATATGTCCATGTGGAAACTCGTTCGGTGCACCTCCGTTCTGAACCGAACCACCCGTACCGAAACGGTTCCATACAAATACACGTACCGTTACACCCTTACATAGAACAGAAAAAAAAATAGAGTGAGAAACACTCCAAATATTTAATTTATGTTATTAAAGCAAAAAAGATCCAACAATTATTTGGTAACGGCTTTATCACATGCGGTTTGGTCCCAATCATCAAAATAATATAATTATGTTTTCATGAAAAATAGTTACTCCCTTCTTTTTCTTGTTATTTTAATGCTAATTAAATTAATTAATTAATGGTGTAAAGGTCACCGCATGTCACCAGAATACTGTTAGAATTACGTGCATTTTGGACTTTTTACTTCTACAAAAGCACACGTCTGTGCTTTGCATCAACAATTTCTGGGTCAACAAAATATCTTTTGAAATTTCCGCCGAGTTGAACAAACATAACAGTTTTTTTATGCAAGGTTGTAACATACAGGATGGAGGACTTTGTCGGAAAAAAAAAAATCTGAAAACGGATGCGGCGATTTTTGAGCGCCATGCGTAATGTTCTTTATTTTCTTTTTTTCTTTTTCTTTTTTTTATTTTTTATTTATTTTTTATTTTTTTATAATGTCCTGCCCAGCTTCTCGGGCAAATCATATAGTAATGTTATATAATAATGTTCTTTATTTTCAATGGAACATATTAAATTGTATATATATTGCAGTCTACACATATCTCTTATGTGTGACTGCCATCTACTGGTCGCACTTATCATTTCACCATGTACCAAATAAAATAGTTTCGAGGTCGGTGAGCACAACCATAAGTATTCCGTACATTAGGCGCACCGGGTTATAAGGTGCACTGTCGAGTTTTGAGAAAATGATAGGATTTTAAGTGCGCCTTATAGTCCGAAAAATACGGTACTACTTCTACCTTAAGTAGGGGTTCATCTCTCTATTGGTTTCAGTGTTACATCCTATAATGACAATGCTGATTCTGAGTTTGAAGGTATTTGTCCTCGAAACGATTGAAGATCCTTGGCGTTTAAACATTAATTAATAATATTTAGTATTCAAATGCACGTCGCCCCTTTTTTTTCCTTCTCCTTTCTTTTCTCTTGCTAATTCCGTGCATTAGAAAAATCCTTCACACGACCTTGTATCTTTTCACAAACTAAAAATCGTGATTGACCCGGCAGCCACTTCAGATTCAGTCCACTGCAGCAAAACATCTTTTGGGAAATTAATGAAGAGCAATATCAGGGAAAAAAAAAAAAAAAAGCAAATAAAAAGGAAGCACTGATGTGGAGCGGTTGTAATGAAATAATCATCAGGAATGTTTGTAAAGACAAAATCAACAAATGACTAAGTACGGAAAGCGTCGGATGGAATTTATCTGTGATTGTTTTGGCATTGAAAACGCTGATAGTTCTCATAGTGGGTAGAAAGACCTTTATTCAAATATCTGAATAATATCCTCTTCATCCATTTTCTTCATCTTATTCTCTTCAGGAGATTATCTCAGCTGACTTTGTGTTAAAGGCAGACTGAATTGAATAGACTGCAAAAACGAGATATTTAATGTTCAAACTGAGAAACATGTTTTTTTTTTGCAAATAATCATTAACTTAGAATTTAATGGCAGCAACACATTCCAATAAAGTTGTCACAGGGGCATTTTTACCACTGTGTTACATGGCCTTTCCTTTTAAAGTAAACGTTTGGGAACTGAGGAGACCAATTTTAGAAGCTTTACAGGTGGAATTCTTTCCCATTCTTGCTCGATGTACAGCTTAAATTGTTCAACAGTCCGGGGTCTCCGTTGTGGTATTTTAGGCTTCAAATTGCACCACACATTTTCAATGGGAGACAGGTCTGGACTACAGGCAGGCCAGTCTAGTACCCACTTTTTTTTTTTACTACGAAGCCACGCTGTTGTAACTTGTGCAGGATGTGGCTCGGCATTGTCTTGCTGAAATAAGCAGGGGCGTCCATGAAAAAGACGTTGCTTGGATGGCAACATACTGTATGTTGCTATGTACCTTTCAGCATTAATAGTGCCTTCACAGATGTGTAAGTTACCCACTAATACACCCCATTTTATATATATATATATATATATATATATATATATATATATATATATATATATATATATATATATATATATATATATATGTATTTATGTATTTATTAGATTATCATTAGTACATCAAAACACTACACAATAATACTATAGTATTCCAATTCCAATTCTAAAACCAAACCCGGACCTGCAACATTCAGAATAGCCTGCCTCTATTCTATGCAATGTGGAGGGCTGCCTGTTGAGCTTAGAATTAGACAAACTTTATTGATCCACAAGGGAAATTGTTCCACACAGTAGCTCAGTTACAAAGGATGGAAAGGGTGAGGACGGAAAGGACAATGCAGGTATAAAGTAGACTAAAAATGCACCGTAGTAGCAATATAAAATATAACATACATGTAATGTTTACATATTATATATACAGTATATAATATATACTGATATATTATTGTGGAGGGAGGCGTGGCCAGCGCTGCCTGCGGAATTGGAGGTCACCGCCCCTGTCCAAGGTGCTGAGGACAGCACACCGACAGACAGGGGCCTGTCAGTGCCGGCTTCGAAACACAGCTGAACAGGTGATTAGATTTCCCAGGTGGTACGAGTTGTTGTTTTAACAGTAGCGGCCGGGAACAGGAAGCGGACGGACTGAGAGGACCTGGAGAGACTGAAAAGTCCTGTATATCTGGAAAGATTATTGATGAGCTTATTGAGGAACACTAAAAATTTGTTCAAATATACATGCCTGACCCCTGTGACGGGTGTGGCAGGGGAACCGCTCGGAAGCGACTCCTACAATGATATTATTATATTATAAAATATATACAATATATAACAAATCCCAATTACCATGTGCAATATTACAGTAATGTATATTGTAATATGTAAAATGTGTAAAAAATGTTTTCATAAAGCTGGCAACATTGTGTTTATGGTCTGATGGGGGCCCGCTTCAGATGTATCGGGGCCAAGGATTTGGCGCTACGCCTCTGGTTGCCGTTGGCAACCAACGTGCTGAAGAAAAAAATCCCAAGTGTTGGAATAATCATGTATATATATTATCACACAACTTTAGTATGCTTAAAGTCAGTTGCTATAGTTATTAGCTATTGTGCTCAAGCTGTATTTTTCCTATCTGTGCAAGGACAAAACTTCTTGTCTGAGGATTGGCCTCAGCCGCAGATGTTATCTTTGTTTTAGCCCGCTAACAGCCAAGGACTCAAAGGACCTCAACGCAGATAAGACGACAGCACGTAGACGAAGCAGAGACAAGGCGAAATCACAAAGTCCCCAGCACATTCTGTCACGTATTGTGCGTCCTGGACCTGCTTTGCATGATATATGTGACCACTCCTTTTAGAGGCGGCCTCAGTGATGTTGACTGTGGAACTCCTGAATAAATAGAGCGTAGGGCAGGGGTGTCCAAACTTTTTCCACTGAGGGCCGCACACGGAAAAATTTAAGCATGTGGGGGCCATTTTGATATTTTTCATTTTCAAACCATAAAAAAATATATGCATTTTTTATTTATTTTACCTTTAGGGGTTCTGGTGGACCATAAAGGGTCTCAGTCATTAAAATGTTAAAAATAAGTCAGATTATTATTTTTTTAAATTATTTAATGCTTACAGTAAATCTCTATATCAACTTCAAGTTGATATAAAGTAATACGAATTAAAAAAAATGTTTTATGGCTTTTCTTTAAAAAACAACTTCGTTTTTTTTATAGTAAAACTGAAATATGCAGTATTTAGTAATTAGAGCCCTAAACGATCAATAATGCAGGACACCATTGATTTTAATTCTTTCCTATTTTTGAGTAATCACAGTAAAAAGATGAATAAAAAATCACTAAATATATTTGGGATCCAAAAGGTGCCCCACTCATAAAGTGATACATTGTTATTAGTTTTTTTTTTTAAACTTTCAACACTTAAGTTACGAGATCAACTTCAGATATATCTGTCGATTTTATGCTGGAACTATTATTTTGTTTGTTTTATGCGCTTTTGTCAAAGAAAACTTTGATGTTATTATATGGCTACTACACAATATATGCAATATTTACCACATAAAATATTTTAAAGTGAAATATTTGAAGTAATTGGAGCCCT
Source organism: Entelurus aequoreus (assembly GCF_033978785.1). Taxonomy (NCBI): domain Eukaryota; kingdom Metazoa; phylum Chordata; class Actinopteri; order Syngnathiformes; family Syngnathidae; genus Entelurus; species Entelurus aequoreus. The sequence goes on from NC_084751.1 coordinate 40,467,979, forward strand.
GAAAATAATTCATTATAACATGGATTTTTTGTCTTTTTTTTTTTTTTTTTTTGAGCAATGGCATAAAAAAAGAGAAATGAAGAAAGACAAAAGAAAAAAAAACGGCCTGCATGGCAGCTTTTGTGTCAACATTGCAACTTTTTCTCGTTAGATTTCACCTCATTCCACGTTTTTTAATGTTCCTTTTTATTTTTATAATAGTATTTCCAGAATGTGTGGCGGGCCGGTAAACAATTAGCTGCGGGCCGCAAATGGCCCCCGGGCCGCAATTTGGACACCCCTGGCGTAGGGCGAGACTGTGACTAAGTGTGCAGCTCCATGCGTTCTCCTCATGAGCTAAATTGAACTCTGTCTCTGCATGATTCCTTGCTTCTTGTCTGATTAATAGATGTCATCAGTGTTTGAACCTGACACCAAGTACTATCAATGATGTGAGGATCATTCAACCTTTTTTTGTCATTCATTCGAAAAAACCTTCTGAAATAACATTGTGCCTGTGCAAGAAAAAAAAAATGGTGTAATGTATAAACACACGAATGAGTGAGATTGCTCGCCACTCAGCGCTCTTTTTATCGGCTTATTTGTGTACAATCTACAATTTTTTTGGAGCCGTGGGGCCAAGCTTCAAATTTGGAATCCGACATCAGTACCGTGGCCAAATTGTTCTCATGTGTGCGCCTGGAAAGGTCATCTAACATCCGACTGTCACCGCTAATAAACAACCCGAGCAACACCTGTGTGGGACGCCGTAAACCCGCCATTCTTCTTAAAGGCCTCGAGGGGGGGCGGGGCATCATGCGGGGACGCCTCTAAACGGAAATAGACCGGTGAGCCAAGCCGGTGCATGTACGGCACATCCCATGGCTCCCTCTTGTCAGACCTGCATTCTGTCTGCGCCCTCTCTGGTGATCGTTCATCATGCCGTCACAGGCCAGAGGGAGGGGAGGAGCGGGAGCGCCGCTCATGTATCTCCGCTGTGCAGCTGCCTACCGGAAAACAGGCGCAGGGGCCACCGCATAATCAGCCGCTTCTTTTATGCCCCCAAAAATATCTCATCTGCATGAAGTTCATTGCATCTGATTTTATCTTATCTCCGCCGAATTGATTTACTGTGAATCACTGGGATTGTGCCACAGAGGTTCACTTACGCACAATGCGTACTGTGGAAGTGCTGGTAGCAGGGCCGGACCCAGGCTTTTTGTGTCCCTAAACAAGATTTTGTTTGTGCTTATGTGGGTGTTATTGCATGCCTAGAGGGCTTTCTTGATGTTAAAAACCGTATTTAGAAAGTCGTAAATACTCTTTATTATGCCCTTGCATTTTTAATCAATAATTCCTAATTTGTGCGACAATTAAACAACGATAAACGAGGGTTTACTATATTACTCTTGGTGACCAGAAGAAGCATAGAGACTAGAGATGTCCGATAATATTGGCAGCCCGATATTATCGGCCGATAAATGCTTTAAAATGTAATATCGGAAATTATCGGTGTCGGTTTCGAAAAGTAAAATGTATGACTTTTTAAAACGCCGCTGTACGGAGTGGTACACGGACGTAGGGAGAAGTAAGGAGCGCAAATAAACCTTTAGGGCACTGCCTTTGCGTGACGGCTTTTCACACACACAAGTGAATGCCCTGTATACTTGGTCAACAGCCATACAGGTCACACTGAGAGTGGCCGTATAAACAACTTTAACACTTTTACAAATATGCGCCACACTGTGACCAAACAAGAATGACAAACACATTTCGGGAGAACATCCGCACCGTAACACAAGATACCGTATTTCCTTGAATAGCCGCCGGGGCGCTAATTAATTTAAAACCTCTTCTCACTCCTGCGTTTACCAAAAGCATGCGGGATTGGCAAGCATGCGCTAATTATTTTAAAACCTCTTCTTACTCCGGCGCCTAACTTATTTAATAAAAAAAACGTTATTATGCTCTTACCTTTAGGTATAAATGAGTCCATGCGCAGCTCCTATAGAAGTCTTCCTTATCTTTCTTCAGTTTTAAAAGTCTCTCTGTCTCGATGGAGATCTTCCTTTAAGTATTACCTCCTGCTTCGATTGAAAGTCCAGTTTAGAAAACGGTTTTATTTTAGATATGTAATCCTCCATGGTAAAAGTGAAAGCAAATAATGGCTGCTCACTTTGCTGCGTGTTGTCTTCTTCTGCAGCACCGGTCTTCTGCAGTACCAGCAGTCGCAAGAAGGATCACTAGCGCCCTCTACCACCAGGAGGCAGAAGTCATTTAATGACTCATATTTGACCCGGCGGAAGTGCCAAGCATGCGCTAATTATTTTGCGAAATGAGTTTGACCCGGCTGTAATTCTAGGCAGGCGAATACTATATTCCCGGCGGCAATTCAAGGAAATAGAGTAAACACAACAGAACAAATACCCAGAACCCCTTGCAGCACTAACTTTTTCGGGACGCTACAATATACACCCCCCGCTACGCCCTCCCCCTCACCCGCACCTCAACCCCACTGCCCCTCCAACCCCGCCCACCTCAACCTCCTCATGCTCTCTCAGGGAGAGCATGTCCCAAATTCCAAGCTGCTGTTTTGAGGCAAGTTTAAAAAAAATAATGCACTTTGTGACTTCAATAATAAATATGGCAGTGCCATGTTGGCATTTTTTTTCCATAACTTGAGTTGATTTATTTTGGAAAACCTTGTTACATTGTTTAATGCATCCAGCGGGGCATCACAACAAAATTAGGCATAATAATGTGTTAATTCCACGACTGTATATATCGGTATCGGTTGATATCGGAATCGGTAATTAAGAGTTGGACAATATCGGAATATCGGATATCGGCAAAAAAGCCATTATCGGACATCTCTAATAGAGACCCAACTGACAAAAATGCAGTTCTAGTATGTTTATAATTACCTTTAAGGCGAACTTCAAATCCTTTCATTTTCTCAAAAATCGACATTGCGCCTTATGACCCGTTGCGCCTAATGTACGGAATAATTCTGGTTGTGCTTACCGACCTCTAAGCAATTTTATTTGGGCCATGGTGTAATGATAAGTTTGACCGGTAGATGGCAGTCACACGAGATACGTGTAGACTGCGATATGACGCCAGTAAACAACACCAAAACTTTAAATGTTCCATTGAAAATAAAGAACATTACACACAGCGCTCAAAAATCTGTCAACATTTTTTAGTACGACTTTGAAGCCGCACCGCTTGATGGATTGTCCGCCCATTACTAGTATTACTATGGTGTGTGTATAAGGACCGCAAAATGGCACACATTAGCAGACATATTATCTGGCGTTTTGTTCACAATATCATGCAAAACCAACTGTTTTTACCTTCTGGTACCTGCTGATGTGTATTTGGGATCTGCATAAGTCCTGGAAAACGACGTATCCTGAAGCGACTGTCAGAAAGCGACTTGAAGATGGTCTGTAAAACATAATCTATGCAACATTTTGACTAAAGAACCACCATTACATGTTATGTAGACCACAAGGAAATGTGTTAAATTTAGAAAAAAAATCATAATGCGCCTTATTTTTATTACAAGCGAGCGTCATTATACAGGACTGCAGTTCCTGGAGGAGGTCAAGTCAAGAAAATGAGGAACTCCTAACTCGGAAGAGCCGAACCATCAGTTTTTACATTCCTCATTACTGTCTGTGTGTGTGTGTGTGTGTGCTAAGTCAGGAGAGCACATCCTGACCATGTAAGGAGGTGTTTGTGTGTAAGTGACTGGGAAGACAACAGATGTATACCATAACTTGTAGGTTGACGTTTAAGATAAAAATGGAGTCTCTCCTCCAGGATAGAGCTATCACTTTTGCATTCCAAAGCCTGGTTTTATTGCTTCTTCTCGCGAGAGAGCTAATTCCTGTCCACATGCGAATATCAAACTAAGGGGCCACAGCTTATGATGTGCTCAAACTGAAATACCACTATTTAATTAAACTTGGTGGTTGGCTTTTTCCAAGTTGAATATAAACATTCACTATATCAATCAATCAATCAATCAATCAATGTTTAATTATATAGCCCTAAATCACGAGTGTCTCAGATCCCAGATCAGGGCAAGAAAAAACTCAACCCAAAGGAATGACAATGAGAAACCAATAGCAAAATATTGTGAGAGTCCAGTCAATAGTGGATCTAACATAATAGTGTGAGAGTCCAGTCCATAGTGGATCTAACATAATAGTGTGAGAGTCCAGTCCATAGTGGATCTAACATAATAGTGTGAGAGTCCAGTCCATAGTGGATCTAACATAATAGTGTGAGTCCAGTCCATAGTGGATCTAACATAATAGTGTGAGAGTCCAGTCCATAGTGGATCTAACATAATATTGTGAGAGTCCAGTCCATAGTGGATCTAGTTAATAGTGTGAGAGTGCAGTCCATAGTGGATCTAACATAATAGTGTGAGAGTCCAGTCTATAGTGGATCTAACATAACAGTGTGAGAGTCCAGTCCATAGTGGATCTAACATAATAGTGTGAGATTCCAGTCCATAGTGGATCTAACATAATAGTGTGAGAGTCCAGTCCATAGTGGATCTAACATAATAGTGAGAGAACAGTCCATAGTGGATCTAACATAATAGTGTGAGAGTCCAGTCCATAGTGGATCTAACATAATATTGTGAGAGTCCAGTCCATAGTGGATCTAACATAATAGTGTGAGAGTCCAGTCCATAGTGGATCTAACATAATAGTGTGAGAGTCCAGTCCATAGTGGATCTCATAACCTCCCTGCTTGGCACTCAGCAACAAAGGGTTGGAGTTGGGGGTTAAATCACCAAAATGATTCCCGGGCGCGGCGCCGCTGCTGCCCACTGCTCCCCAAGGGGATGGGACAAATGCAGAGGACAAATTTCACCACATCTAGTGTGTGTGTGACAATCATTGGTACTTTAATCTTTAATCTTCTTAATCTAACATAATAGTGTGAGAGTCCAGTCCATAGTGGATCTAGTTAATAGTGTGAGAGTCCAGTCCATAGTGGATCTAACATAATAGTGTGAGAGTCCAGTCCATAGTGGATCTAGTTAATAGTGTGAGAGTCCAGTCCATAGTGGATCTAACATAATAGTGTGAGAGTCCAGTCCATAGTGGATCTAACATAATAGTGAGAGTCCAGTACATAGTGGATCTAACATAATAGTGTGAGAGTCCAGTCCATGGTGGATCTAACATAATAGTGTGAGAGTCCAGTCCATAGTGGATCTAGTTAATAGTGTGAGAGTCCAGTACATAGTGGATCTAACATAATAGTGTGAGAGTCCAGTCCATAGTGGATCTAACATAATAGTGTGAGAGTCCAGTCCATGGTGGATCTAACATAATAGTGTGAGAGTCCAGTCCATAGTGAATCTAACATAATAGTGTGAGAGTCCAGTCCATGGTGGATCTAACATAATAGTGTGAGAGTCCAGTCCATAGTGGATCTAGTTAATAGTGTGAGAGTCCAGTACATAGTGGATCTAACATAATAGTGTGAGAGTCCAGTCCATAGTGGGGCCAGCAGAAGATCATCTAGAGAGGAGACAGGTCAGCAGCGCAGAGACGTCCCGAACTGATGCACAGATGAGTGGTCCACCCTGGGTCCCGACTTTGGACAGCTAGTGCCTCATCTCTGCCCCTAGGGGGGCAGAGCAGAAAAGAAACGGCAGATCAACTGGTCTAAAAGGGGGGTCTATTTAAAAGCTAGAGTATACAAATGAGTTTTAAGATGGGACTTAAATGCTTCTACTGAGGTAGCATCTCTAACTGTTACCGGGAGGGCATTCCAGAGTACTGGAGCTCGAATATAAAACGTTCTATAGCCCGCAGACTTTATTTTGGGCTCTGGGAATCACTAACAAACACATGTTGAACATAATACGAGTTAATTTATTCACTTCACCATGAAGCAATTCAGTCCATCAAAGGTGATGATCGGCTACTGAGGCAACCGGTCGCCATAATCACGGGGCCCCCTTTAGCCGTCGTGGCCCTAAACAACTGCAGAGACTGTTTATGCCAGAGTAGACTGAAATCACGGTCTTGTCCTCCCACTCATTCCTGTTTTGCATGCGGTGATTTAATATTTAGGCCATTTGTACGGAGCGCATTTAAACCTGGATGCTTTTTTCTCACAACCACTTACTGCCACAATTAACCCAGCGCTGTAAATAATGCATAATCCCTTATCTTAATAGTGTGGGTGTGTATGTTTTACATTCTAAATTGAGTCACTGCGGCCGGGAACAGGGTGCGTAATGAAACCCACAGGGTCTAGTTTACAAGGAATAAATGCTATTTCTAAACAGAATTATCTATGCAGCTGAGGAGCATCTAAATACAGAGCCTCTGAGACACCAACTTGAGATTTTTTTATTTTTGGACAGACCTTGTTGGTATCGGTGAAGCCATGGAGTTATTTGCAGCTACACAGATCTGCCTCTGCAGCCCTGCAAGGGATAAGACACCACTGACATCACTTTGTGTGGTTCTGCAGCTTCTACTGTTTATCAACTGGCACACTTGTTTGTTCCGCTTTTAGACCAGTGGGTTGCTTGAAGCGTAACTTCAAGATGTATCCACGCTATCTGTCCGTATCGCCGCCATGCTTGTGTCTGCTTCTATTTTTAAGCCCCATCCCTGTCTTAAGTTGTTCTTGCTAACGCTTTGTCTCAACTCCTATTAGGGTTGTACGGTATACCAGTATTAGTATAGTACCGTGATATTAATGAATCATACTGCCTCTGGAAAGTACTGCGCCCCCGTCGTCTTCACGTCGTTTAATTGCTGGTTTACGAGCATAGGAGCATCTTCGGCAGCGCACAATCACAGACTACTTACGAGCAGACACAGTGTGTAGACAGAAAAGGGAGAACAGATGCATTTTGGCTTAAAAAGTAAAGATAAAGGTGACGTTATAACACAGAAATGCCCTCAGGAAGAGGTGCTTTTGTTACATACTGGGAGGGAGTTGACGGCACAGACACAAGGGGGCAGTAAAGCTCTATGATTTATTATATATATTACAATATATATATATATATATATATATATATATATATATATATATATATATATATATATATATATATATATATATAATAATCAAACAACAATATACTTAACTAGAGAATGAAGTGTGACAAAAATCCAAGGTGTGTGTGTGTGAGACTATGTGTGCCTTAACTGTTGTGTGGTACCGTAATATTGAACGAGAGGAGGGACAAGGCAAGAAGGCAGTCCGTGGGCAGGCAGATAGTCAGGGGCTAAGCGGGGCGTAGAAGGTCCGTGTCCAAGCGGGATGTCGAGAATCCAAAAGGGCAGTCCGGGAAGCAACAAGAAATGAAGAGACGCACAACTCGCCAACACCGGAACAAAGGTAGACCGCTGGAAGGACAAGGAAGACACGGGACCAAATCAAACACGACGGGAGAGAAAGACAGAGAGAGAGAGCAAGATTGCATAAAGCACGATGGTAGCTTACTGTACGACAACAGAAGTTTACGTTCCGGCGCGGCATTGCAGGTTGAGCAGGCTTATAAAGGAAGATCGCTCATCACGGGCAGTCGGCAGTGTTTTAGCTACTTCTAAATCACTAATCCTCGTCTCCATGGCGACAAATAAAGTACGTTTCTTACAAGTATCATGCCTGCAGGACGAGGAATACACTACACACCGTAGCTCACCGGCGTCACAATGTAAACAAATGCCATGGGTGGATCTACACCTAAAATCCACAGTCATGATACCAAGTACAGTAGCGTATCTAGTCGATACTACAATGATTATGTTGATATTTTTTGGCATCACAACATCTTCCTTTGTTTTTAAAACATGTATATTATGTTTATAAACTCAGGAAATACAACATCTTCCTTTGTTTTTAAAACATTTATATTATGTTTATAAACTCAGGAAATATGTCCCTGGACACATGAGGACTTTGAATATGACAAATGTATGATCCTGTAACTACCTGGTATCGGATCGATACTGTTACAGGGGAAGAAGACGGCACAGACAACAGGGACATAGTCAACTCTATGTTTATTATATATATATATATATATATATATATATATATATATATATATATATATATATATATATATATATATATATATATATATATATATATGTATATGTATATATATATATATATATATATATATATATATATATATATATATATATATATATATATATATATATATATATATATATATATATATATACATATATATATATATATATATATATATATATATATATATATATATATATATATATATATATATATATATATATATATATATAAGAACATACTAAAATACACAAGGGAATGGAGTGTGACGAATCCAAAAGTGTATGGTGTGCGACTATGCGTGTGAATTAACTGTTGTGTGTTACCGGGAGTGTTGAGCGGGAGGCGGAAGTCCCGAAGGGGAAAGGCAGGCTCGAAGGTCCGTGAGACAGGCAGGCAGTCGGGGGCAATAGCGAGGCGTCAGAGTCCGTGTCCAGGCGGGAGGTCAAGATCCAAGAAGCAGCCAGAGAACCAGAGGGAATACGGGGGAGACGAGACGCACAGCTTGTGACGCGGGAAGGGAGGAATTGCCGCTGGATGACGACAAGGAAAACACGAGACAAGTGAAACACGGCGGGGGAGAAAAGACAGAGAGAGCGTAGAGCTAGATAGGTTTGGCTTACTGTACATGACAGGTCGCTATGTTCTGGCACAGGATAGCAGGTTGTGCTCGCTTAAGAAGGCGGGTCTTCTCATCAGTGACAGGTACGTTGATTGCTGGCGATTGATGCACAGAAACCTGAATTTGTGGTATCATCCAAAACTAATGTAAAGTATCAACAAAAGAAGAATAAGTGATTATTACATTTTAACAGAAGTGTGAATAGAACATGTCTCTGTCTTGCCTCTGGTGAGGGCGGTCGCATTTTTCTCCGCTCCCTCCTTCCCTGCTTGCTCTCTTTGTTTTTGTCTTGTCTGAACTATTTTGAAGCCTCTTTTCTTGAGCTGTCCTCAAATCTAAACATCAAAATGAATTTGATCAACTGGACTCTCGACGCAATTGACACAGTCTTTTCGACAAGGAAAAGAGGTTCGGGGGAGCCTGGCTGCCCTGATGGAACCATTGCTGCGGGGTACGTGAGAGATTCCTGGAATACTTGGAGAATCATGTGCCTCTCAGTCCTTTCCATCGAGGACGTGGAAGACATCTACCTATTTGGAGCTGTGATCGCAGGGCATTTGCTGATTGGGCTGGGCATTGCTCTGGTGTATCGTCAAATTCGGAAGACGATGGCAGCCACTCAAGGGGCCAACAGGCTGTTCAACGCAATGGAAGGATTGGGTCGTGCTGTGGGATCACAGACTGGAGCGATTGCTGATTTGAATCGCAAGGTAGATTCCATCTTGATGAAGTTAGAGAAAGAATAAATTGGAATTGTCAGAGCCAGCATATAGAGCAGGAATGTCATTGTTTTGACTGCTCGAAGAAAAAACAACATCTTAATCTACGATTTGACTCCCTCGAATGGCCTTGAGGAACAGGCTGTTTGAAAACACTCCCCTGAGGACTCCTCAAAGATGGACGCTTTTGACCTTTCCCTTTTTTTCAAAAGCACCTGGGTCGGACTCTTGAACTCTTGAACTCTTGGGGCCGGCCTCGGCCCATAAAGACAATTCCAACATCTCACCCAAGTTAATTGGGCATACATGCACGCACACACCCCTCCCCAAATCAACGCCTTCACCACTGCTTAATTCCTCCGGGGTTGTGGGGGCTGAGCAGCGCTCAACAGCAGCTGCCGGCCTCCAAAGTCCTGTTGGATGACTCTGTTGCGAGTTGTTGTGTTACATGTACCATGTTTATGTGTGCCATGCTATGTGAGGTTTTTTTCCTCGGACTCAGTCTGGACCACTCCTGAGGGTCCAGCCTCAGACTGATATATTTTTTTTTTACTTCCCCCCCTTCCCCAATGTCACCTTTTTCCCACCTTTTTAAGGAGCGCCTAAGTGAGGCTGATCCGTTGGCGGTCCCGTCTTGTCTCCCTGTAACGTATGTCTGCTCTTAGCGGGATTGTGCCGAAAATGTAATTTCAGTTCTTATGTGTCTTGTACATGTAAGAATGGACAAATAAAGCTGATTGATTGATTGATTGATTGATGTTAAAAGAGAAAGTAAGCAGATATTAACAGTAAATGAAAAAGAAGATTAATAATTCATTTTCTACCACTCGTCCCTAATAATGTTGACAAAATAATAGAATGATAAATGACACAATATGTTACTGCATATGTCGGCAGACTAATTATGAGCCTTTGTTTGTTTACTTACTACTAAAAGACAAGTTGTCCTGTATGTTCACTATTTTATTTAAGGACAAACTTGCAATAAGAAACATATGATTAATGTACCCCAAGATTTTTTTGTTAAAATAAAGCCAATAATGCAATTTTTTGTGGTCCCCTTTATTTAGAAAAGTACCGAAAAGTAACGAAATAATCAAAATATTTTGTACCAAAATATTGGTATTACACAGGCTGCATGTTGTTGTCATGATGTGACATCATCTTATAAGACTGTGCACCTTTTGTTCAAAAAGGGTCAGCAGAGACCCGAAAGCGAGAAGGCGACCACGTCTGGTCATTGTCCCTAGGATAGGCATCATTTGGCGGCCCCTAACCATCCCCCCCCGACGTCCCCAGATGTTACCGGACCTCATGGGGCCGGAGGAAGAATACGACAGGCCCGTCATAGCGTGATTAATCATCACACATGCTGTCGCTGGCCTCCTGCCGATTAAATGTCTCTGCGAAACATGCCATTGAGCAAAGAAAAATGCATTATAGAGTATACAGTATACTGTTACATGAAGATTGATGATGCTAGCATGAAGAATGTGGGATTAAAATATTTAAAGAAGTAAAAACATGATGCGTTTTGGTTACATTTTTTATCTCAGTACCTTGACATATAGAATGTCTATGAAACAAAATGTTGAAAGAGCCATATTGGACCAAAAATACAACAACAAAAAATCTGTCTGGAGCTGCAAAATAATTAAAAGCCCTATATAAGTGTTATAATGAAGGCAACACATGATGTAAGTGTCTATATTAGCTATAATAGCCTACTATCAAAATGACTTTAAAAGTCTTATATAAGTGTTATAATGAAGGCAACACATGATGCAAGTGTCTATATTAGCTATAATAGCCTACTATCAAAATGACATTAAAAGTCTTATAAAATTGTTATAATGAAGGCAACACATGATGTAAGTGTCTATATTAGCTATAATAGCTTACTATAAAATTACTTTAAAAGCCCTATATAAGTGTTATAATGAAGGCAACACATGATGTAAGTGTCTATATTAGCTACATTAGCCTACTATCAAAATGACTTTAAAAGTCTTATATAAGTGTTATAATGAAGGCAACACATGATGCAAGTGTCTATATTAGCTATAATAGCCTACTATCAAAATGACATTAAAAGTCTTATAAAATTGTTATAATGAAGGCAAGGCATGATGTAAGTTTCTATATTAGCTATAATAGCCTACTATCAAAATTACTTTAAAAGTCTTATATAAGTGTTATAATGAAGGCAAGGCATGATGTAAGTTTCTATATTAGCTATAATAGCCTACTATCAAAATTACTTTAAAAGTCTTATATAAGTGTTATAATGAAGGCAAGGCATGATGTAAGTTTCTATATTAGCTATGTTAGCCTACTATCAAAATTACTTTAAAAGTGTTATATAAGTGTTATAATGAAGGCAACACATGATGTAAGTGTCTTTATTAGCTATGTTAGCCTACTATCAAAATGACTTTAAAAGTCTTATATAAATGTTATAATGAAGGCAACACATGATGCAAGTGTCTATATTAGCTATAATAGCCTACTATCAAAATGACATTAAAAGTCTTATATAAGTGTTATAATGAAGGCAAGGCATGATGCAAGTGTCTATATTAGCTATAATAGCCTACTATCAAAATGACTTTAAAAGTCTTATATAAATGTTATAATGAAGGCAACGCATGATGTAAGTGTCTATATTAGCTATAATAGCCTACCATCAAAATGACTTTAAAAGTCTTATATAAGTGTTATAATGAAGGAAACACATGATTTAAGTGTCTATATTAGCTGTATTAGCCTACTATCAAAATGACTTTAAAAGTCTTATATAAGTGTTATAATAAAGACAACACATGATGTAAGTGTCTATATTAGCTATAATAGCCTACTATCAAAATTACTTTAAAAGTCTTATATAAGTGTTATAATGAAGGCAACACATGATGTAAGTGTCTATATTAGCTATGTTAGCCTACTATCAAAATGACTTTAAAAGTCTTATATAAGTGTTATAATGAAGGCAAGGCATGATGTAAGTTTCTATATTAGCTATAATAGCCTACTATCAACATTACTTTAAAAGTCTTGTATAAGTGTTATAATGAAGGCAACACATGATGTAAGTGTATATATTAGCTATATTAGCCTACTATCAAAATGACTTTAAAAGTCTTATATAAGTGTTACAATGAAGGCAACACATGATGTAAGTGTCTATATTAGCTATAATAGACTACTATTAAAATGACTTTAAAAGTCTTATATAAATGTTATAATGAAGGCAACGCATGATGTAAGTGTCTATATTAGCTATAATAGCCTACCATCAAAATGTCTTTAAAAGTCTTATATAAGTGTTATAATGAAGGCAACACATGATGTAAGTGTCTATATTAGCTGTATTAGCCTACTATCAAAATGACTTTAAAAGTCTTATATAAGTGTTATAATGAAGGCAAGGCATGATGTAAGTTTCTATATTAGCTATAATAGCCTACTATCAACATTACTTTAAAAGTCTTGTATAAGTGTTATAATGAAGGCAACACATGATGTAAGTGTATATATTAGCTATATTAGCCTACTATCAAAATGACTTTAAAAGTCTTATATAAGTGTTACAATGAAGGCAACACATGATGTAAGTGTCTATATTAGCTATAATAGACTACTATTAAAATGACTTTAAAAGTCTTATATAAATGTTATAATGAAGGCAACGCATGATGTAAGTGTCTATATTAGCTATAATAGCCTACCATCAAAATGTCTTTAAAAGTCTTATATAAGTGTTATAATGAAGGAAACACATGATGTAAGTGTCTATATTAGCTGTATTAGCCTACTATCAACATGACTTTAAAAGTCTTATATAAGTGTTATAATGAAGGCAACACATGATGCAAGTGTCTATATTAGCTATAATAGCCTACTATCAAAATGACTTTAAAAGTCTCATATAAGTGTTATAATGAAGGCAACACATGATGCAAGTGTCTATATTAGCCATAATAGCCTACTATCAAAATGACTTTAAAAGTCTTATATAAGTGTTATAATGAAGGCAACACATGATGTAAGTGTCTATATTAGCTATATTAGCCTACTATCAAAATGACTTTAAAAGTCTTATATAAGTGTTATAATGAAGGCAACGCATGATGTAAATGTCTATATTAGCTGTAACAGCCTACTATCAAAATGACTTTAAGTCTTATATAAGTGTTATAATGAAGGCAACACATGATGCAAGTGTATATATTAGCTATAATAGCCTACTATCAAAATGACTTTAAAAGTCTTATATAAATGTTATAATGAAGGCAACGCATGATGTAAGTGTCTATATTAGCTATAATAGCCTACTAAAAAATGACTTTAAAAGTCTTATATAAGTGTTATAATGACGGCAATGCATGATGTAAGTGTCTATATTAGCTATAACAGCCTACTATCAAAATGACTTTAAGTCTTATATAAGTGTTATAATGAAGGCAACACATGATGCAAGTGTATATATTAGCTATAATAGCCTACTATCAAAATTACTTTAAAAGTCTTATATAAATGTTATAATGAAGGCAACGCATGATGTAAGTGTCTATATTAGCTATAATAGCCTACTAAAAAATGACTTTAAAAGTCTTATGTAAGTGTTATGATGAAGGAAACACATGATGTAAGTGTCTATATTAGCTATAATAGCCTACTATCAAAATGACTTTAAAAGTCTTATATAAGTGTTATAATGAAGGCAACACATGATGTAAGTGTCTATATTAGCTATAAGAGCCTACTATCAAAATGACTTTAAAAGTCTTATATAAGTGTTATAATGAAGGCAACACATGATGTAAGTGTCTATATTAGCTATAATAGCCTACTATCAAAATTACTTTAAAAGTCTTATATAAGTGTTATAATGAAGCCAACGCATGATGTACGTGTCTATATTAGCTATAATAGCCAACTATAAAATTACTTTAAAAGTCTTATATACGTGTTATAATGAAGGCAACACATGATGTAAGTGTCTATATTAGCTATAATAGCCTACTATCAAAATGACTTCAAAAGTCTTGCATAAGTGTTATAATGAAGGCAACACATGATGCAAGTGTCTATATTAGCTATATTAGCCTACTATCAAAATGACTTTAAAAGTCTTATATAAGTGTTACAATGAAGGCAACACATGATGTAAGTGTCTATATTAGCTATAATAGACTACTATTAAAATGACTTTAAAAGTCTTATATAAATGTTATAATGAAGGCAACGCATGATGTAAGTGTCTATATTAGCTATAATAGCCTACCATCAAAATGTCTTTAAAAGTCTTATATAAGTGTTATAATGAAGGCAACACATGATGTAAGTGTCTATATTAGCTGTATTAGCCTACTATCAAAATGACTTTAAAAGTCTTATATAAGTGTTATAATGAAGGCAAGGCATGATGTAAGTTTCTATATTAGCTATAATAGCCTACTATCAACATTACTTTAAAAGTCTTGTATAAGTGTTATAATGAAGGCAACACATGATGTAAGTGTATATATTAGCTATATTAGCCTACTATCAAAATGACTTTAAAAGTCTTATATAAGTGTTACAATGAAGGCAACACATGATGTAAGTGTCTATATTAGCTATAATAGACTACTATTAAAATGACTTTAAAAGTCTTATATAAATGTTATAATGAAGGCAACACATGATGTAAGTGTCTATATTAGCTATAATAGCCTACCATCAAAATGTCTTTAAAAGTCTTATATAAGTGTTATAATGAAGGAAACACATGATGTAAGTGTCTATATTAGCTGTATTAGCCTACTATCAACATGACTTTAAAAGTCTTATATAAGTGTTATAATGAAGGCAACACATGATGCAAGTGTCTATATTAGCTATAATAGCCTACTATCAAAATGACTTTAAAAGTCTCATATAAGTGTTATAATGAAGGCAACACATGATGCAAGTGTCTATATTAGCCATAATAGCCTACTATCAAAATGACTTTAAAAGTCTTATATAAGTGTTATAATGAAGGCAACACATGATGTAAGTGTCTATATTAGCTATATTAGCCTACTATCAAAATGACTTTAAAAGTCTTATATAAGTGTTATAATGAAGGCAACGCATGATGTAAATGTCTATATTAGCTGTAACAGCCTACCATCAAAATGACTTTAAGTCTTATATAAGTGTTATAATGAAGGCAACACATGATGCAAGTGTATATATTAGCTATAATAGCCTACTATCAAAATGACTTTAAAAGTCTTATATAAATGTTATAATGAAGGCAACGCATGATGTAAGTGTCTATATTAGCTATAATAGCCTACTAAAAAATGACTTTAAAAGTCTTATATAAGTGTTATAATGACGGCAATGCATGATGTAAGTGTCTATATTAGCTATAACAGCCTACTATCAAAATGACTTTAAGTCTTATATAAGTGTTATAATGAAGGCAACACATGATGCAAGTGTATATATTAGCTATAATAGCCTACTATCAAAATTACTTTAAAAGTCTTATATAAATGTTATAATGAAGGCAACGCATGATGTAAGTGTCTATATTAGCTATAATAGCCTACTAAAAAATGACTTTAAAAGTCTTATGTAAGTGTTATGATGAAGGAAACACATGATGTAAGTGTCTATATTAGCTATAATAGCCTACTATCAAAATGACTTTAAAAGTCTTATATAAGTGTTATAATGAAGGCAACACATGATGTAAGTGTCTATATTAGCTATAAGAGCCTACTATCAAAATGACTTTAAAAGTCTTATATAAGTGTTATAATGAAGGCAACACATGATGTAAGTGTCTATATTAGCTATAATAGCCTACTATCAAAATTACTTTAAAAGTCTTATATAAGTGTTATAATGAAGCCAACGCATGATGTACGTGTCTATATTAGCTATAATAGCCAACTATAAAATTACTTTAAAAGTCTTATATACGTGTTATAATGAAGGCAACACATGATGTAAGTGTCTATATTAGCTATAATAGCCTACTATCAAAATGACTTCAAAAGTCTTGCATAAGTGTTATAATGAAGGCAACACATGATGCAAGTGTCTATATTAGCTATAATAGCCTACTATCAAAATGACTTTAAAAGTCTTATATAAGTGTTATAATGAAGGCAACGCATGATGTAAGTGTCTATATTAGCTATAATAGCCTACTATCAAAATGACTTTAAAAGTCTTGTATAAGTGTTATAATGAAGGCAACACATGATGTAAGTGTCTATATTAGCTATAATAGCCTACTATCAAAATGACTTTAAAAGTCTTATATAAGTGTTATAATGAAGGCAACACATGATGTAAGTGTCTATATTAGCTGTATTAGCCTACTATCAAAATGACTTTAAAAGTCGTATATAAGTGTTATAATGAAGGCAACGCATGATGTAAGTGTCTATATTAACTATGTTAGCCTACTATCAAAATGACTTTAAAAGTCTTGTATAAGTGTTATAATGAAGGCAACGCATGATGTAAATGTCTATATTAGCTATATTAACCTACTATCAAAATGACTTTAAAAGTCTTATATACGTGTTATAATGAAGGCAACACATGATGCAAGTGTCTATATTAGCTATAATAGCCTACTATCAAAATTACTTTAAAAGTCTTATATAAGTGTTATAATGAAGGCAACACATGATGTAAGTGTCTATATTAGCTATATTAACCTACTATCAAAATGACTTTCAAAGTCTTATATAAGTGTTATAATGAAGGCAACACATGATGTAAGTGTCTATATTAGCTATATTAGCCTACGATCAAAATTACTTTAAGTCTTATATAAGTGTTATAATGAAGGCAACACATGATGTAAGTGTCTATATTAGCTATAATAGCCTACTATCAACATTACTTTAAAAGTCTTATATAAGTGTTATAATGAAGGCAACACATGATGTAAGTTTCTATCTTAGCTATGTTAGCCTACTATCAAAATGACTTTAAAAGTCTTATATAAGTGTTATAATGAAGGCAACACATGATGTAAGTGTCTATATTAGCTATAAGAGCCTACTATCACAGGCTGATGCACATCTTCGTTGACAAAAATGTTGTATCTAAATTTTTATTCTACACATTTTTGCAACATTAGTAACATGGAGGCTTCTCACAGGATGAGATAACTCCTAGAAATGACTGGCTCAGAATGGCCAAAGGTATAAATGTGTGGGTCCAAGTTAAAGGAAATGGCGGGCTGTCTTCTTTTAATAGATTTATATTCATATTGTATCACCTTACAATGTTATTTTACCGAAATAGTGAATTAAGTGAAGTGATTTATATTTATATAGCGCTTTTTCTCTAGTGACACAAAGCGCTTTTACATAGTGAAACCCAATATCTAAGTTACATTTAAACCAGTGTGGGTGGCACTGGGAGCTGGTGGGTAAAGCGTCTTGCCCAAGGACACAACGGCAGTGACCAGGATGGCGGAAGCGGGGATCGAACCTGGAACCTGGAGCTACAGCTGTATTTATAATTCTGTTACATCCCTAAAAAAATGTGTTTTTAGATCATGACCTGCATGCTTAGTCATTTCCAAAGACCTATACTTCCTACTTTAAATGTAGGCAAAGTCCATACATCATTCAAAAGTTCAGATCCAGTGGAAAAAAAAACGTGTGTGGTTTTGCAAAGATGGACGCCATCAGTGCAGAAAGTGATGAAGATGGCAGGGTCAGAGCGAGGGTAAGCACTTTTGCCCCAATGTCCCAGGAGAGCACCTGTCACAGGTCTTCTGGACATACTTGAGTAGTGTTTGTTCGGTAAAGGAGGCAAAATGCCTGTTTGAAAATACATATTTACTTCAGGAACAACGATTACAAACTAAGGGCCTGATCTACAAAACCCAAAACCAGTGAAGTTGGCACATAATTTAAATGGTAAATAAAAACAGAATGCAATGATTTGCAAATCCTGTTTAACTTATTTTCAATTGAATAGACTGCAAAGACAAGATATTTCATGTTGGAACTCAGAAACTTACTTTTTTGTTTGCTAATAATCATTAACTTAGAATTTAATGGCAGCAACACATTCTTAAAAAGTTGGCGCAGGGGCATTTTTACCACTGTATTACATGGCCTTTCCTTTTTTAACAACACTCAGTAAACATTTGGGAACTGAGGAGGCCACATTTTGGAATTCTTTCCCATTGTTGCTTGATGTACAGCTTAAGTCGTACATCAGCTGTAAAATTAGTAGCTGTAATATTAGTGCAGTCCGAACCGCCCATGTAGCGTACATTAATGCAAATGAATTAATTTTGTGAGCGTTTAATTGACCCCACAAATGTGATGCTCCAGAAACTCAATCTGCTCAAAGGAAGGTTTAGTTTTGTAGCTTCTGTAACGAGCTAAACTGTTTTCAGATGTGTGAACATGATTGCACAAGGGTTTTCTAATCATCAATTAGCCTTCTGAGCCAATGAGCAAACACATTGTACCATTAGAACACTGGAGTGATAGTTGCTGGAAATGGGCCTCTATACACCTATGTAGATATTGCACCAAAAACCAGACATTTGCAGCTAGAATAGTCATTTACCACATTAGCAATGTATAGAGTGTATTTCTTTAAAGTTAAGACTAGTTTGAAGTTTTCTTCATTGAAAAGTACAGTGCTTTTCCTTCAAAAATAAGGACATTTCAATGTGACCCCAAACTTTTGAACGGTAGTGTATGTATACACTACCGTTCAAAAGTGTATATATACAGTGAAAAGTTTCATTTCAATCAATCAATCAATCAATCAATGTTTATTTATATAGCCCTAAATCACAAGTGTCTCAAAGGGCTGCAATGTGACCCCAAACTTTTGAACGGTAGTGTATATATACACTACCGTTCAAAAGTTTGGGGTCACATTGAAATGTCCTTATTTTTGAAGGAAAAGCACTGTACTTTTCAATGAAGATAACTTTAAACTAGTCTTAACTTTAAAGAAATACACTCTATACATTGCTAATGTGGTAAATGACTATTCTAGCTGCAAATGTCTGTTTTTTGGTGCAATATCTACACATAGGTGTATAGAGGCCCATTTCCAGCAACTATCACTCCAGTGTTCTAATGGTACAATGTGTTTGCTCATTGGCTCAGAAGGCTAATTGATGATTACAAAACCCTTGTGCAATCATGTTCACACATCTGAAAACAGTTTAGCTCCTTACAGAAGCTACAAAACTGACCTTCCTTTGAGCAGATTGAGTTTCTGGAGCATCACATTTGTGGGGTCAATTAAACGCTCAAAATGGCCTGAAAAAGAGAACTTTCATCTGAAACTCGACAGTCTATTCTTGTTCTTCGAAATGAAGGCTATTCCACAAAATTGTTTGGGTGACCCCAAACTTTTGAACGGTAGTGTATATATCATGCTCGTCCTTCGTTTTCGAAGATGACCAGGTAACTTCACGTTGATTTGTGTGTGCGAAGATGGCTGATGAGGCCAATCCTTGCGCGGAATGACCGGCTGCAGTGAGGGCAGGTTATGGCTGGGGGGCGGCTGGCAGAGAGGGAGGAAGTGTCTCTGGTCTTGCGGAGCTGTCGCTTCTGTTCGGCTTCATGGATGCGTTTTTCCTCGAAGTCTGCTACACCATGCCAGACTGCAGAGCGCCAGTTTGAACGGGGTTAGGCATCGGCTTCCCATGTCTCTGGGTCCAGACCACAGCCCTTGAGACTGGCCTTTTAGGTGTCCTTAAAGCGTTTCCGCTGTCCGCCGCGTGAGCGCTTTCCATGGTGCAGTTCACCGTACAGGAGCAATTTTGGTAGGCGTTCATCTGACATACGGCAGACATGGCCAGCCCATCTCAGCTGGGAACGCTTGAGGATGGCATACCGTAATTTCCGGACTATAAGCCGCTACTTTTTCCCCTCGTTCTGGTCCCTGCGGCTTATACAAGGGTGCGGCTTATTTACGGCCTGTTCTTCTCCGACACCGACGAAGAGGATTTCGGTGGTTTTAGTACGCAGGAGGAAGACGATGACACAATGATTAAAGACTGACTTTTCATATACCGGTAGGCTGGTTATTTTGATAACGTACAGGCGAGCACTTTGTATTACTTTTCACCGTTGTATTATTTGTACTCTGCACGAATGCTGTTCGCCATGTCAAAGATGTGAAAGTTTGATTGAATGATTGAAAGATTTATTGTTAATAAATAGGACGCTTTGCGTTCCCAAACAGTCATCTCTGTCCCGACAATCCCCTCCGTGGTAGCAGGAACCCCTGTATACTACGCTAATTACACATCAAGACCCTGCGGCTTATAGTCGGGTGCGGCTTATATATGGAGCAATCTGTATTTTCCCCTAAATTTAGCTAGTGCGGCTTATAGTCAGGTGCGGCTTATAGTCCGAAAATTACGGTAGATGCTATCCATCTCAGCCCTGTGGAGGACCTCAGTGTCTGGGATCTTGTTCTGCCACCTGATGTTGACCAGCCTCCTGTAGTGTTGTGTCGTTCGCGAATGATTCGTTCGAAAGAACAAATCTTTTGAGTGAACGTACTGAACCGAATCACTTCATGAACTGATTCGTTCCTTTCTCAGTTCAGTTGAGCTCCGTCGCGACCATGCCGGTATGAGTGGAACTGGCGCATTCAGTGGCTCTCTGCTCTGCTTGCCCCAAAATAAAAATAATAACCAATGTATGTACACATACATAGGCTATTATTTACACAGTTATTGTAACAAAAATAAATTTCTCCTTGGGGATCAATTCTGATTCATATTATTATTATTATTATTATTATTATTATTATTATTATTATTATTATTATTATTATTATTATTATTATTATTATTATTATTATCCCTTCTACTGCAACTGTTGTTGTTGTTAGATTAACGTGAGTCCCTACGCAGTGCGTGGGGACTCGCGTTCACCCTATTTGCTGCTTCTCCCGCGAATGTCTGCACTGTACTGTACTACGTACTGTACTAAGGGGCGCCCCCTTAGTGTTGTGTCGTTTGCGAACGTGATTCAGGGAAGGGCGGTAGTGTTGTCGTTCGCGAACGTGATACAGGTAGGGGCGGTAGTGTTGTGTCGTTCGCGAACGTGATTCAGGTAGGGGTGGTAGTGTTGTGTCGTTCGCGAACGTGATTCAGGGAAGGGCGGTAGTGTTGTCGTTCGCGAACGTGATTCAGGTAGGGGCGGTTGTGTTGTCGTTCGCGAACGTGATTCAGGGAGGGGCGGTAGTGTTGTCGTTCGCGAACGTGATTCAAGTAAGGGCGGTAGTGTTGTCGTTCGCGAACATGATTCAGGTAGGGGTGGTAGTGTTGTCGTTCGCGAACGTGATTCAGGGAGGGCCGGTAGTGTTGTGTCGTTCGCGAACGTGATTCAGGTAGGGGCGGTAGTGTTTTCGTTCGCGAACGTGATTCAGGGAGGGGCGGTAGTGTTGTCGTTCGCGAACGTGATTCAGGGAGGGGCGGTAGTGTTGTGTCGTTCGCGAACGTGATTCAGGGAGGGGCGGTTGTGTTGTCGTTCGCGAACGTGATTCAGGTAGGGGCGGTAGTGTTGTCGTTCGCAAACGTGATTCAGGGAGGGGCGGTAGTGTTGTGTCATTCGCGAACGTGATTCAGGTAGGGGCGGTAGTGTTGTCGTTCGCGAACGTGATTCAGGTAGGGGCGGTAGTGTTGTGTCGTTCGCGAACGTGATTCAGGTAGGGGCGGCAGTGTTGTCGTTCGCGAACGTGATTCAGGGAGGGGCGGTTTTGTTGTCGTTCGCGAACGTGATTCAGGTAGGGGCGGTAGTGTTGTGTTGTTTGCGATGGTGATTCAGGGAGGGGCGGTAGTGTTGTCGTTCGCGAACGTGATTCAGGGAGGGGCGGTAGTGTTGTGTCGTTCGCGAACGTGATTCAGGTAGGGGCGGTAGTGTTGTGTTGTTCGCGAACGTGATTCAGGGAGGGGCGGTAGTGTTGTCGTTCGCGAACGTGATTCAGGGAGGGGCGGTAGTGTTGTCGTTCGCGAACGTGATTCAGGGAGGGGCGGTAGTGTTGTGTCGTTCGCGAACGTGATTCAGGTAGGGGCGGTAGTGTTGTGTTGTTCGCGAACGTGATTCAGGGAGGGGCGGTAGTGTTGTCGTTCGCGAACGTGATTCAGGGAGGGGCGGTAGTGTTGTCGTTCGCGAACGTGATTCAGGGAAGGGCGGTAGTGTTGTCGTTCGCGAACGTGATTCAGGGAGGGGCGGTAGTGTTGTGTCGTTCGCGAACGTGATTCAGGGAAGGGCGGTAGTGTTGTCGTTCGCGAACGTGATTCAGGGAGGGGCGGTAGTGTTGTGTGGGCGCCTATTTGCTGCTTCTCCCGCGAATGTCTGCACTGTACTGTACTACGCACACCCCCCCCCACCTTCTATTTTTTTATTTATTTTTTTGGTGGGGGGGGTGGTTCTGTGAGCAAATTTAAAAAAAAATAATTTTAAGGAACTGATTCTAGTGATTCAGTACAGTCAAAAGAACTGCCGATCCCATCACTAGCCTCCTGAGGGATCTCATGTAGAAGGCGTTAATCTGTTTAGCATGCCGGCTGTATACAGTCCAGGTCTCACAGGTATACAACAGGGCAGGTAGGACCACAGCACGGTAGATCTTAAGTTTGGTCCGTAGGCTAAGCACTCTGCGCTCCCAGACAGAACTACGGAGTCGGCCAAATGCAGTTTATATGTATATATATATATATATACTGTATATATATATATATATATATATATATATATATATATATATATATATATATATATATATATATATATATATATATATATATATATAGCTAGAATTAACTGAAAGTCAAGTATTTATTTTATTTATATATATATATATATATATATATATATATATATATATATATATATATATATATATATATATATATATATATATATATATATATATATATATATAAGAAATCTCCTGAATTTGGAGGTCTCAAGGTTGGCAAGTATGATGGTAAATAAAAACAGAATACAATGATTTGCAAATCCTTTTCAACCTATATTCAATTTAATATACTGCAAAGACAAGATAACCCATGGCGTTTGTTCACATTGTGACGCCGGTGAGCTATTGTATCCTCCTACGGTGTGTAGTGAAGCCTGTTTAGCTATTCCTCGTCCTGCAGGGATGATACAAATGTTTGATCACAATTTGAATTTTATTTTATTTTTTCCCAAAATTGATCGTTAAAGTTTGAAAACAAACAAGACAGTGCCTCACCAACAATTAGTCTCACCTCAATTCTTGCTGCTCCTCTGAAAGTGAAACATAGCAAATGTCCATATTTCTCAAGGTTTAAGCAAAGTCCATTAAGCCAGTATACATTTATTAGCTTAATGAAATCTAACAATTGTCCAGCAGGGTAGAAGAGAAGTGTCCAACCATGCAAGTGCACACACACATTGAGAGGCTTCCAGAATGCTCCACTCATAATTATTTGAACTCAAACTGCCAGACGAAATGCAATTACCCCTTAAATGGCTCACACATGTTTAATGACGATTGGGGAACGCTTCATGAAGTTGAAATGGTTCTTACTTTGGAGGTGTTGTCGGGTCACAATAAATATTGCGGCACATGTTTTCCTCTGTGCAGTTCTGTTATTGTTGAATATTTAAATACTTGGACAAAGAAGAAAATATGACTCACACTGAAACATATCAAAGAAAGCCATTCATAAACCTTAACATGCTGATCTACTAAGATCCAAAAAAGTGTTCCTGAGCCCATGTGGTGATATCCTTTACACACGGATGTCGGTTTTTGATGCGGTACCGCCTGAGGGATCGAAGATGTTGGTTTTCAGCCTTACCGCTTATGTGCAGTGATTTCTACAGATTCTCTGAACCTTTTGATGATACGCAGTTTATTTTCTCGCTTCCACGCAGATCAGGACCACAACAACACTTTGAAACGTCCTCACGAGCCTACGGAAGGCGTCTTCTAACATTTCGCCCGCTTCTGTTGAGTTTGTTCCGATCATTTTGTTCTGCTGCAGCGATGATGTTCAACTCTTTCAACTGGACAGATGCGTAGCTGGTGAAATCCCTAAATTCCTTGCAATAGTTCGTTGAGAAATGTTGTTCTTAAACTCCTCGACATTTTGCTCACGCATTTGTTCACAAAGTGGTGACCCTCGCCCCGTCCTTGTTTGTGAATGACTGAGCATTTCATGGACGCTGCTTTTATACCCAATCATGGCACCCACCTGTTCCCAATTAGCCTGTTCACCGGTGGGATGTTCCAAATAAGTGTTTGATGAGCATTCCTCAACTTTATCAGTCTTTGTTGCCACTTGTGCCAGCTTTTTTGAAACACCTGGGCAATTATTTTGACTCGGGGGCCACATTTAGAGAAAAAAAATGTGTCTGGGGGCCGGTATACACTACCGTTCAAAAGTTTGGGGTCACCCAAACAATTTTGTGGAATAGCCTTCATTTCTAAGAACAAGAATAGACTGTCGCGTTTCAGATGAAAGTTCTCTTTTTCTGGCCATTTTGAGCGTTTAATTGACCCCACAAATGTGATGCTCCAGAAACTCAATCAGCTCAAAGGAAGGTCAGTTTTGTAGCTTCTGTAACGAGCTAAACTGTTTTCAGATGTGTGAACATGATTGCACAAGGGTTTTCTAATCATCAATTAGCCTTCTGAGCCAATGAGCAAACACATTGTACCATTAGAACACTGGAGTGATAGTTGCTGGAAATGGACTTCTATACACCTATGTAGTTATTGCACCAAAAAACAGACATTTGCAGCTAGAATAGTCATTTACCACATTAGCAATGTATAGAGTGTACTTCTTTAAAGTTAAGACTAGTTTAAAGTTATCTTCATTGAAAAATAAGGACATTTTAATGTGACCCCAAACTTTTGAACGGTAGTGTATCTCTTTTTAGGAACACTAATATAAAACCTCCCAATAATGTCTGATTGAATGCTAAAAACGTTATGACAGACCGCCTTAAAAAACTTAATGGAATTTTACATTTTTCTATGAACGATAAAACACTGAATATTGACAATATATGAATGTCACACCCCCTTTGGATCGACATATTTTACAATCAATTGAAACGCAACAAAAATGCAAAAAAAAGTTAAATATGAACGCGAAGGGTACAAAATAAACCCACCTACAGTCTGATATATCGGATATTTGCTGAATTTCCCCCAGGGATCATTAAAGTACTTTATATTCTATTCTATATATCACTTTGTTGTGAAAGTCTCCTTCCGCGTCTGTGGAAACACTTCCCACCCACACTGCTTGTGACGCAGATTACCATAGTAACTAACTAGATGACCATAGTAACTAATTAGATTACCATAGTAACTGGTATATCATCCATAAGCGCAGATTCCAACCATTGAAATACTTTGTATCGTTCAAGACTTACGGTCATTAGAAAACATGAGTGCACATCATAATGGCAGCTACACTTTCCATCTTAAAGATATAAAAACATTATTTGGGAATGCCCGGCGGGCCAGATTGAAAAGCTTAACGGGCCGCATGTGGCCCCAGAGCCTTAATTTGCCCAGGTCTCATACTTGCCAACCCTCCCGTTTTTAGCGGGAGAATCCCGTTATTCAGCGCCTCTCCCGACAACCTCCCGGTATTCAGCCGGAGCTGGAGGCCACGCCCCCTCCAGCTCAATGCGGACCTGAGTGGGGCCAGCCGTTCTCACGTCCGCTTTCCCAGCAGCTTGCCTGCCCAATGACGTCATAACATCTGCGGCTTTTAGAGAGTAGAGTGCACAACAAGGAGAGAGAGTTCTTGGTTTCTTATGTGGGTTTATTGTTAGGCAGTTTCATTAACGTCCTCCCAGCGCGGTAACAACACACAACAACAGCAGTCACGTTTAGTCTACCGTAAAGCAGTTCGTCTGCCGTAAACAGCAATGTTGTGACACTCTTAAACAGGACAATACTGCCACCTACTGGATAGCCTGCAGAACACTGAAAGTCAAGTATGTCTTTTATTTATATGTATAATAAAATAAAATAAAAATATATATATAGCTAGAATTCACTGAAAGTCAAGTATTTCATACATATATATATATATATATATATATATATATATATATATATATATATATATATATATATATATATATATTATATATGAAATACTTGATTTGGTGAATTCTAGCTGTAAATATACTCTCCTCTTAACCACGCCCTTAGCCACGCCCCCGCCCCAAACACGCCCCCCTCCCGATATTGGAGGTCTCAAGGTTGGCAAGTATGCCAGGTCTGCGTTGCAGGCATCAACATCCAAATGAGCTAATATTTGCAAAAATTAACAACGTTTTCCAGTTCGAACGTTAAGTATCTTGTCTTTGCAGTCTATTCAATTGAATATAAGTTGAAAAGGATTAGCAAATCATTGTATTCTGTTTTTATTTACCATTTACACAACGTGCCGACTTCACTGGTTTTGGGAGTGCAAGGCAATGATCTTATCAGACATACCGAAATGCGTTCTTTGAAGGCTTTTTTTTCCAAACGACGCTGCGGAATTCAATTTGCCAAAACAAGTAAGTTCCCGCGAAGTTGGGACGACGGCTCGGTGGCGAACTGCGTGAGAGTTCGAGTTTATAGTTCTATAATTTCTTTCTCCATTTGGCCTGTTGGCTCAGTAGGTTTTACTCCTATGTCTTCCCAGACTCATTTCACAGTGCTGCCTTTAAAAGCAAGAACCCCGGTGATCCAAATTAGACGGAGAAATAAAAAGTAACAAAGGCTTTTGCTTTTTATAACGAGCGCAAAAGTGTGTGTTTTGCCTATTCGCACACATACAAAGACAATGGGGTTGTCAGCTCTCACGATGTTCATTTTATTTAAACCCAGAATGTTCTCTGTGTTGTTTCGGTCGACGTACTTATTACCCTTCGAGTATTTTGTTTTTGTTTTTATTGCATGGCTCAGCATCAAAGCAAGAGCTGCAAATAAAAGGATGATAGCAGTCACAATCTAAAGATAAATTGCTTTCCGTATGACTCCATTGACGTGCTGCGGATAAAAAAACGCAAGTAGCCTGTGCGATGAAAGGAAAGTGCCGGGGATGCACAAAATGCATTTCTGTCCCGTCAGGTCACTTCATTTGTGTAAAGAAGAGGTCAACGTGACCCAGTTCGTGCTTAGTATGAGTGACTGGAGGAAGCACAGGCCACTCGGCGTGGATAAAAGTGTCACGTGAAATAAAGGCGAGGACATAAAGGAAGTTGTGGCGGTCAAAATACATTAAAGACGCGCAAACTTGGGTTTATTTTTAGACGGATGTTTTTTTTTCCAGTCTTTGCAAGTTCCTGAAAGCTCGAGTTGAATCAGAGTGGATGAATGCTGAGTGGTGTTTTAACCTATACCAATATTTAGGTACCGGTACCAAATTTATTTTGGTAATTTTTGGTACTTTTTTAAATAAAGGTGGACCACAACAAAATGGCATTATTGGCTTTATTTTAACAAAAAATCTTAGGGTATATTAAACAAATGTTTCTTATTGCAGTTAAGTCCTTAAATAAACTAGTGAACATACAAGACAACTTGTCTTTTAGTAGTAAGTACGCAAAAAAAGGCTCCTAATTAGTCTGCTGACACATACAGTATCATATTGTGTCATTTATCACTCTATTATTTTGTCAACATTATTAAGGACAAACTGTAAACATGTATTATTAATCTACTTGTTCATTTACTGTTAATATCTGCTGACTTTCTCTTTCAAAGGCCTACTGAAACCCACTACTACCGACCACGCAGTCTGATCATTTATATATCAATGATGAAATCTTAACATTGCAACACATGCCAATACGGCCGGGTTTGATTAGTAAAGTGCAATTTTAAATTTCCCGCGAAATATCCTGCTGAGAACGTCTCGGTATGATGACGTTTGCGTGTGTCGTCACGGATTGTAGCGGACATTTTGGGACAGCATTGTGGCCAGCTATTAAGTCGTCTGTTTTCATCGCAACATTCCACAGTATTCTGGACATCTGTGTTGGTGAATCTTTTGCAATTTGTTTAATGAACAATGGAGACAGCAAAGAAGAAAGCTGTAGGTGGGAAGCGGTGTATTAGCGGCCGGCTGCAGCAACACAAACACGTAGCCGGTGTTTCATTGTTTACATTCCCTAACGATGACAGTCAAGCTTTACCATTGGCCTGGGACAACATAGACTCTTACCAGGAGGACTTTGAGTTGGATACGCATGCTTGTGGAGATGGGACAACAGAGACTCTTACCAGGAGGAATTTGAGTTGGATACGCGGTACCGTGAGTATGCAGCTGCGGCTTCCAAACATTTGATCGCTTGCCCGTACGTGCGTGCCGCTATGTGCATGTCACATACGTAACTTTGGGGACTTTGGGGAAATATATGTGCTCTATGAACTTTGCGGAGGTGAACGGTACTTTGGGCTGTGGGATTGAGTGTGTTGTGCGGGTGTTTGATTTGTATTGGCGGGTTATATGGACGGGAGGGGGGAGGTGTTTGTTATGCGGGATTAATTTGTGGCATATTAAATATAAGCCTGGTTGTGTTGTGGCTAATAGAGTATATATATGTCTTGTGTTTATTTACTGTTTTAGTCATTCCCAGCTGAATATCAGGTCCCACCCGCCTCTCACAGCATCTTCTCTATCTGAATCGCTTCCACTGCCCTCTAGTCCTTCACTCTCACTTTCCTCATCCACAAATCTTTCATCCTCACTCAAATTAATGGGGAAATCGTCGCTTTCTCGGTCCAAATTGCTCTCGCTGCTGGTAAACAATGTGCAGATGTGAGGAGCTCCACAACCTGTGACGTCACGCTACTTCCGGTACAGGCAAGGCTTGTTTATCAGTGACCAAAAGTTGCGAACTTTATCGTCGATGTTCTCTACTAAATCCTTTCAGCAAAAATATGGCAATATCGCGAAATGATCAAGTATGACACATAGAATGGACCTGCTATCCCCGTTTAAATAAGAAAATCTCATTTCAGTAGGCTTTCAACATGTTCTATCTACACTTATGTTAAAATGTAATAATCACTTATTTTTCTGTTGTTTGATACTTTACATTCGTTTTGGATGATACCACAAATTTGGGTATCAATCCGATACCAAGTAGTTACAGGATCATACATTGGTCATATTCAATGTCCTCATGTGTCCAGGGACATATTTACTGAGTTTATAAACATCATATACATTTTTTTAAACAAAAGAAGATGTTGTTATGCCAAAAAATATCTATGTAATCATAGGAGTATCGACGAGATACGTGCCTGTACTTGGTATCATTACACTGGATGTTAGGTGTAGATCCACCCATGGCGTTTGTTTACATTGTGACGCCGGTTAGCTACGGTGTGTAGTGAAGCATGTTTAGCTATTCCTCGTCCTGCAGGGATGATACTTATAAGAAACTTACTTTATTCGTCGCCACGGAGACCAGGATTAGTGATTTAGAAGTAGCTAAAACACTGCAGACGGCGGATGGACGTTAGCCGCTAGCCAGCTAGCCATGTCTTAAAGCAGTGGTCCCCAACCTTTTTGTAGCTGCGGACCGGTCAACGCTTGAATATTTGTCCCTGCACAAGAAATTAAAAAAAAAAAATATATATATATATATATTTTTCTTTTTCATAAAGAAATACAATCATGTGTGCTTACGGACTGTATCCCTGCAGACTGTATTGATATACATTGATATATAATGTATATATTTTGTTTTTTATGTTGATATAATAAAAATAAAAATAAAGTTTTTTTATTTTTTATTTTTTTAAATTTCTTGTGCGGCCCGGTACCAATCAGGCAGGGGTCCCCAACCACCGGGCCGCGGACCGGTACCGGGCTACGAAACCCTGTGTCGGTGCGCGTACCGCTTTTAGAAAGTCACGTGACCGATCATGAGCTGCTTTGGTCACGTGACCGATACGCGAACTGTATCGCACTGACGCCTCCTCTGTGCCCTGTGAGCAACGTTCCCTCTAAGGTGCGCGCCTGCGCAATTGCGCAGTGCTCAAGCGTCCTCCGCGCACACCGTGCGCCGCACAGCCAATATATGCCGCGCACCAAATCAAACCCATCTGAATTCTAAACAAAATAAACACATATTATTCTGTGTAATTTTGAAATGCAACTTTGAGTGACAGTGACAACAAGCGGCCCTAACGGTGTTCGTCAACAACACGCATTGCGCCGCTTCATAATAAACACAGTTTGGCGCGCAGGCGTCAGTGCGATACAGTTCATGAGCGGTCACGTGACCAGAACAGCTCGTGTTCGGTCACGTGACTTTCTAAAAGCGATACGCGCACCGACACAGGGTATCGCTCTATGAGCTCGACGCATGCGCCGATGCATCGGTGTTGCCGGACCCATCACTACATTCACGCCTTGCCCGCGCCAACTTTCCTTTGCATTCCGGGAAAACAAACCCCAAGGTCCACGTATTGACAAATTCCACGACTGTATATATCGTATCGGTTGATATCGGAATCGGTAGTTAAGAGTTGGACAATATCGAAAAATCGGCCAAAAAAAGCCATTATCGGACATCTCTAGTGTTCATTCATAGTTTTGATGCCTTCGGTGACAATCTACAATGTAAATAGTCATGAAAATAAAGAAAACACATTGAATGGGAAGGTCAATCAATCAAGCAATGTTTATTTATCTAAATCACAAGTGTCTCAAAGGTCTGTACAAGCCACAACGACATCCTCGGTACAGAGCCCACATACGGGCAAGGAAAACTCACCCCAGTGGGACGTCAATGTGAATGACTATGAGAAACCTTGGAAAGGACCGCATATGTGGGTAACCCCCAAACCCTCTAGGGGAGTCCGAAAGCAATGGATGTCGAGTGGGTCTGACATAATATTGTGAAAGTCCAACACATCAGCGAAAGTCCAGTCCATGGTGGGGCCGAGCGGTGTCCAAACTTTTGGCCTGTACTGTATGCTATGTTTATTTGTGCTATTCTTTACTCTCATAGTTCAGAACAGAGCAATGACTTGCTTGAAGAAACCCTTTTTTTATTCTTAGTTTCATCTGTGGAATTTGGGGTCTTCATTTTGTCTGCCACAATAACGGCTATTTTTGCTCAGAAATTTGAAACATGTTAAAGTTAAAGTACCTATGATTGTCACACACACACGAGGTGTGGTGAAATTTGTCCTCTGCATTTGACCCAACCCCTAGTTCACCCCCTGGGAGGTGAGGGGAGCAGTGAGCAGCAGCGGTAGCCGCGCCCAGGAATAATTTTTGGTGATTTCCCCCCCAATTCCAACCCTTAATGCTGAGTGCCAAGCAGGGAGGTAATAGGTCCCATTTTTATAGTCTTTGGTATGACTCGGCCGGGGTTTGAACTCACAACCTACCGACCTCGGGGCGGACACTCTAACCCAGGGGTCACCAACGCGGTGCCCGCGGGCACCAGGTAGCCCGTAAGGACCAGATGAGTAGCCCGCTGGCCTGTTCTAAAAAAAGCTCAAATAGCAGCACTTACCAGTGAGTGAGTGATTTATTTACTAGCAAGCTGGTCTCACTTTGCCCGACATTTTTAATTCTAAGAGAGACAAAACTCAAATAGAATTTGAAAATCCAAGAAAATATTTTAAAGACTTGGTCCTCACTTGTTTAAATAAATTCATTATTTTTTTTACTTTGCTTCTGATAACTTTCAGAAAGAGAATTTTAGAGAAAAAATCCAAACTTAAAAATGATTTTAGGATTTTTAAACACATATACCTATTTACCTTTTAATTTCCTTCCTCTTCTTTCCTGACAATTTAAATCAATGTTCAAGTCAATTTATTTTTTTTATTGCAAAGAATAATAAATACATTTTAATTTAATTCTTCATTTTAGCTTCTGTTTTTTCGACGAAGAATATTTGTGAAATATTTCTTCAAACTTATAATGATTAAAATTCAAAAAAAATATTCTGGCAAATCTAAAAAATCTGTAGAATCAAATGTAAATCTTATTTCAAAGTCTTTTGAATTCATTTTAAAATTTTTGTTCTGGAAAATCTATAAGAAATAATGATTTGTCTTTGTTAGAAATATAGCTTGGTCCAAATTGTTATATATTCTAACAAAGTGCAGATTGGATTTTAACCTATTTAAAACATGTCATCAAAATTCTAAAATTAATCTTAATCAGGAAAAATTTGTAATGATGTGCCATAAATAATTTTTTTAATTTTTTCAAAAAGATTCGAGTTAGCTAGTTTTTCTCTTCTTTTTTTCGGTTGAATTTTGAATTTTAGAGAGTCGAAATTGAAGATAAACTATGTTTCAAAATTGAATTGTCATTTTTTTTCGTGTTTTCTCCTCTTTTAAACCGTTCAATTAAGTGTAAATATCATTAATTATTAATAATAACGTAGAGTTAAAGGTAAATTGAGCAAATTGGCTATTTCTGGCAATTTATTTAAGTGTGTATCAAACTGGTAGCCCTTCGCATTAATCAGTACCCAAAAAGTAGCTCTTGGTTTCAAAAAGGTTGGTGACCCCTGCTCTAACCACTAGTTGCATAGAAGGTGTGTTTTTGGCGACATGTAAAACGTGCAAAATTGGACAGCGATGAGTTTTAAAAGGGTATTCCGATGAATGCGTCGCAATCAGTTCCACTTAGCCGCACTAATCGACAAAGCGTGCTTGCAAAGTTTCACAGCTCACAACCTCCGATCCCCAAATTTGTCCGGCTTGGCAATGCAGATTAACTGCTATTATGAATCAGGCGCAAGTGTATAAACATGTAAACATTTCCAGTGCTTGGTTTGCTTGATCCGTTTTTTAACACCACTCATCCGTGTACGCCATCCGGTCGCCGTGTTTGTTTCCTCATTATTTCCTTCTTGCTTACAGTATCCAACGTGACACCTGTCTCTTTGCGCCATGCAACACTTGGCAGTGCCAGACACTTTTCATGTCGCCCTGCAGAAATTGTTAAGCGAAGGACATTGCGGCTATTAAAAGTTTTGCGAGTGGAACTTTGCAGAAGACGTGAAGATGAACGCCTCATTTGCATGAATCTCAAATAAATATTAGGAATGACACGCTAATGTGAATTACCATAATTACTGACCAACTAGCAGAAGATGCCGACTGCATAACCTCTTGAAAATTGTACTTTAGGTCTTACTTAGGCAACACATGAAGAGGACTCTTGGAGGCCTTTGGTTATTTGTATTCCAGACTTACTGGAATATGCAGGACTTTAGAGACTTAGACTTCCTTTTTATCGTCATTCAAATTTGAACTTTCCAGTACAGATAAGAACAAAATTTTGTTGCATTAGCTCATGGGTGTCCAAAGTGCGGCCCGGGGGCCATTTGCGGCCCGCAGCTAATTGTTTACCGGCCCGCCACACATTCTGGAAATGCTATTGCAAAAAATAAAAATGAACATTAAAAAAAGTGGAATGAGGTGACATCTAACTAGAAAAAGTTGCAATGTTGACACAAAAGCTGCCATGCAGGCTGTTTTTTTTTTCCTTTTGTCTTTCTTTCTTTTTCTTTTTTTTGCCACTGCTCAAAAAAAAAAAAAAAAGACAAAAAATCCATGTTATAATTAATTATTTTCAAAGCTCCAATTAGTTCAAATTTTTCACTTTAAAATGTTTTATGTGGTAAATATTTTGTGTCAACATTGCAACTTTTTCTGGTTAGATGTCACCTCATTCCACTTTTTTTAATGTTCATTTTTATTTTTTGCAATAGCATTTCCAGAATGTGTGGCGGGCCGGTAAACAATTAGCTGCGGGCCGCAAATGGCCCCCGGGCCGCACTTTGGACACCCATGAGCTAATGCAACAAAATTTATGTGGTAAATATTGCATATATTGTGTAGTTGCCATATAAAAACAAAGTTTTCTTTGACAAAAGAGCATAAAACAAACAAAATAATAGTTCAAACGTAAAATCAACAGATATATCTGAAGTTGATCTCGTAACTTAAGTGATGAAAGTAAAAAAAACAACTAAAACTAATAAAAATGTATAACTTTATGAGTGGGGCACCTTTTGGATCCCAAATATACAGGTAATTAGTGATATTTTATTTATCTTTTCACTGTGATGACTCAAACATATTAAATAATTAAAATCAATGGTGTCCTGCATTATTTATATTTTAGGGCTCTAATTACTAAATACTGCATATTTCAGTTTTACTATAAAAACAAAGTTGTTTTTGACAGAAAAGCCATAAAACCTTTTTTTTTTTTATGTTGATATAGAGATTTACTGTAAGCGTTAAATAAAAAATAATAATACAAATTAGACTTATTTTTAACATTTTAATAACTGAGACCCTTTATGGTCCCCGGGACCCCTAAAGGTAAAATAAATACAAAAAATTCATATATTTTGTTATGGTTTGAAATGAAAAATATCAAAATGGCCCCCACATGCTTTAATTTTTCCGTTTGCGGCCCTCAGTTGAAAAAGTTTGGACACCCCTGCATTAGCTGTTTGGAGTGCAGGATAAAAGAGCAATACGGTGCAGATATAAATAAATAGATTACTGTACAGATAAATATATTGCACTTTTGCGTATGCATCCACGTTTATGGATGTATGTTATATTGTCTTTATATTCCAGCCAGTTAATCCCTTTTTGGGGGGAATTGAGGGGATTACCGTATTTTTTGGACTATAAATCGCTCCGGAGTATAAATTGCACCGGCCGAAAATGCATAATAAAGAAGGGAAAAAACATATATAAGTCGCACTGGAGTATAAGTCGCATTTTTTGGGGAAATGTATTTGATAAAACCCAACACCAAGAATAGACATTTGAAAGGCAATTTAAAATAAATAAATAGTGAACAACAGGCTGAATAAGTGTACGTTATATGAGGCATAAATAACCAACTGAGAACGTGCCTGGTATGTTAACGTAACATATTATGGTAAGAGTCATTCAAATAACTATAACATATAGAACATGCTATACGTTTACCAAACAATCTGTCACTCATAATCGCTAAATCCCATGAAATCTTATACGTCTAGTCTCTTACGTGAATGAGCTAAATAATATTATTTGATATTTTACGGTATTGTGTTATTAATTTCACACATAAGTCGCTCCTGAGCATAAGTCGCACCCCCGGCCAAACTATGTAACTTGTTCTGTTGTGTTTATGTTGTGTTACGGTGCGGATGTTCTCCCGAAATGTGTTTGTCATTCTTGTTTGGTGTGGGTTCACAGTGTGACGCATATTTGTAACAGTGTTAAAGTTGTTTATACAGTCACCATCAGTGTGACGTGTATGGCTGTTGACCAAGTATGCAGGGCATTCACTTGTGTGTGTGTGTGCATGAAATTAACGTTGTCATTAAACCAGTTAAAAGATCATACAACGTGACAGCATTTCTTGACATCTTCGAGTGAAGACCAATGTTAAAACCGTCCAATGCTACATTATTTTGTGACTGGGCCGGCACGCTGTTTATATGGAGGAAAAGCGGACGGTTGGACGGCATGCGGCTGTTAAGAGGTGAAGGTTTCAGGTGAGAGAGGGCGCTAAAGGCAGTGCCTTTAAGGCACGCCCCCCATATTGTTGTCCGGGTGGAAATCGGGAGAAATTCGGGAGAATGGTTGCCCCGGGAGATTTTCGAGAGGGGCACTGAAATTCGAGAGTCTCCCGGGAAAATCGAGAGGGTTGGCAAGTATGCGGATAGGAGGAAGAGGAGTCCTGATGATCTTTACCGCCGTCCTCACCACTCTCTACAGAGACTTCCAGTCTGAGGCACTGCAGGCTCCAGTCCAGACAGAGATGCAGTTGGTCAGTAGGCTCTCTATAGTGCCTCTGTAGAATGTGGTGAGAATGGGGGGAGGGAGCTGTGCTCTTTTCATCCGACGCAATAAGTGCATGCGCTGCTGAGCTCTTTTTACAAGAGCTCCGGTGTGTATATTGTCAATTATCTGCACCCCCAGGAACTTGGTGCTGCTTACGATCTCCACTGCTGTGCCGTTGATGAACCTAAAACTGTTGAGGGTCAGATGAGACAACAATAAATACATTAATTCATATTTAATTGCCTAAATGTGTCATGAAATAATTATAACTGGAATTAAATAGATACATTAAATGTGTCATTTAGATAGGCTCCAGCGACCCCCTGCGACCCCTAAAGGGACAAGCGGTAGGAAATGGATGGATGGATGGATGGATACTTCAAGATTTAATTATTTTTTGTCTAATTTAATTATTGCATTATGTATTTATTGATTACATTAAATGAATCACACATTTAAGAGATTGTTTAAATCATTACAATTTAATTTTGTCTTATGTAGCCCTCTGTCGGCGGACCCTAACACCCGATTAGGTTGGATTCATGTTAGCCCCTCTCTAACTGACATTGATGGATAACATAATTCATGAAGCACTGACAAAAAAAGGCCAAAAGGGACAACATTAAATACATCTGTAAATAACTACTTGAATGTGTCGTTGATTACATACATTTTTCATTTCATTTACCGTATTTTTCAGACTACAAGGCACACTTAAAATCCTTTCATTTTCCCAAAAATCGACAGTGCGCCTTATAACCCGGTGCACCTAACGTGCGGAATACTTTTGGTTGTGCTTACCGACCTCGGAGCTATTTTTATTTGGTACATGGCGAAATGATAAGTGTGACCAGTAGATGGCAGTCACACATAAGAGATACGTGTAGGCTGCAATATGATGGCAGTCACACATAAGGGATACGTGTAGACTGCAATATGACTCAAGTAAACAACACGAAAAGTTTATATGTTCCATTGAAAATACAGAACATTACACACGGCGCTCAAAAATGTATCAAAATGTTTTAGTACGACTTTGGTAAGCTATGAAGCCGCACCGCTTGATGGATTGTACTGTGCTTCAACATATAAGTATTATTATGGTGTGTGTATAAGGTAAGACATATTATCTGGCGTTTTGTTTTGCAATATTATGCAAAAGCAACATTTTTTACTTTCTGGTACCTGCTGCTCTGTATTTGGGATCTGCATAAGTCCTGAAAATTTGCAAGTGTTGCCTTTGTAGTCCGAGCCGATACCGTAGTCGATAAGCTTCTTCTTTTTCTCAATTTTCTTGTTATGGGACATTCATCCTTGGCTGTTGCCATTTCTAATAAAAAGTAGTGTAAAGTTCTTACTTATATCTGTCAGTAATCTCGCCATGAAAGCACTAAAACATACCGGTGTAGTGAGTTTACATTATTCACCCAAGGAACTTTAGTTATTTGAGCGTTACGGTCGGACGGTTTTTCACGGGACACATTTCCGGCGGATGAGGAGATGCTGCTCCGTTATTGATTGAAGTAAAGTCTGAATGTCATTAAAAAAGTTAGCTCCATTTTTTGACACTTCTTCCACTCCCGTCCTTGCATGCTACACCGCTACAACAAAGATGACGGGGAGAAGACCCTGTCGAAGGTGAGCCACGTAAATAAGACCGCCCACAAAATGGCGCATCCTGAAGCGACTGTCAGAAAGCGGCTTGAAGATGATCTGTAAAACATCATCTATGCAACATTTTGACCAAAGACCACCATCACATGTTATGTAGACCACAAGTGTTTTACATTTAGACAAATATATATACGACCCCTTTAATGCGCCCTATAATCCGGTGCGCCTTATATATGAAAAACGTTAAAAAATAGACCATTCATCGGCAGTGCGCCTTATAATCCGGTGCGCCCTATGGTCCGAAAAATACGGTACTTCTAAGGTTTTTGACACTCTGGTCTGAAAGGAACGTTGGCTTACACCTTGCTTGCCTTCTCTGCATCCCGGGATCATGCCATTAACCTCAAACACGCAAAACCTTAACAGCGTTTTTGAAAATAAGTGTGGACAGACATTTTTTTTTTTGTTAAAGCTGTTTATCTAAACACATAATGATAACAAATGCCAGCTGGTGGTGGTGTTAAATGTCTTTTTTTAAACCTCGTCCAAAACAATTAACCGGTAAAATACAGCAGCTTTTAGGTTTTCACTTTCGATATGTCCGAAAAAAGGAGTTGAAAGAAGCAAAATAAAAAACGTTCCCTTCCTTTGAGAAAGGAAAGGAAAACATATAGCAACAAAACTCCCATCAAAATATAGGTTACAGCTTGTGCGGTGTTAAGGAATAGAAATAGAAATAAAATATAGGGTAAGAATAGATGGAAACATCAAATAAAGACAAGTTAATCCCCCAAAATTTGAATAATTATAGAAATACTGGAATAGCAATTTGACTGAATCGCCCAATTAATACAAATTAAAAAAATGTATTTTTAGGCTATAAATTATGCTGTAACTTGTTGATCATCATCAATACATTAAATGTGTTGCTTAGCATTGTTGAATTCGGCATACTATTATGGTAATGCTGTTATTGCTAAAATAATGTTAAAAAAAGCATTAAAGATGATTTTTTTTTTTTTTGGTTTTCAAATTGATTGATGATTGTTATTAACAGCGACAAAATGTTGAAGTACAAGAAAGCACATTGTTATTTCAGAACTCTTTATGGACTGTCACCTTCAAAGAAAGCGTCTGCAGTCCTTATTCAGCAAAAAAATAAATAAAACGTGGGGTGGTAATTAATCACGATAAAATCTGGAATGACTAAAGTGATGGTCTGTCAGGCTTTGGGCTTGTTTTGCTTGATTAGCTGTCATAAACACATGAACGGGAATATTTATCCCGGTTGTCTGCAACCTGAACGGGAGTGCAATATAAACAAGTATTAAATAACATACAGTAACTCTGAAGTAAAATCTTTAAAAGCATTCTGCTAATTAAATTCTAAAGAGAGTAACCACCTGAGGCACCGAAGTTTGATTTACTATGACCTTAATATTGTATGATTAAGGGGGTTCATAAAACTATCTGATATATTTCATTGACAGTCCATGTCAGGGGTAAGCAATCCAAAACGTTGAAAGAAAAAACAAAAGCCTTCTATTAGTGTTATAATGATGTAAGTGTCTATATTAGCTATATTAGCCTACTATCAAAGGCTGACGCAAATTTTCATTGACAGAAATGTCGCGTTTTAATTTTTATTCTACACATTTTTGCAACATTGGAAATCATTAATAAAATGGGGGCTTCTCACAGGATGAGATACGTGCTGGAAATTACTGGCTTAACCCTTGTGTGGTGTTTGGGTCCGTGGGACCCGTTTTAATTTTTTATTAAAAGAAAAATGATGCAATTAATTAATTTTTCAAACTGAGACTCACTGACTTTGGCTCATTTTCTGTGAAGAACATATATCAGAATACATATTTAATGACCACACACCATACACCCCCCTACACATTTCTATTACATATAAGATGTCCGGGATCCACTGGACCCGGGGCTAATAGAAGTGTGGAAATTGATGTTCTGTGTACCGCACGCACACACACACACACACACACACACACACACACACACACACACACACACACACACACACACACACACACACACACACACACACACACACACACACACACACACACACACACACACACACACAGCAGACCTAGACAGGAGGAGGACAGAGTGTAGGTAAACAGAACATCAGAGGGTCAAATGTGCGAGAAAAGGAGAGCAGACAGTTTTGACAAACAATGTCGCAACCTTGTGTGCAGAAACACAAAAGAAGAATCCCTGTGGGATGCAGAAACTGGCAGATACATTTTCCGTGCAACGTTCATATTGTTGTTACTCAGCCAGCGTTTGTGGGTCTGATGGACCCGTTGCATTTTGTGGCTTTTAATGCCTCACAATCAAACACTTTTATGTTGAAATACTGAACAGATGTTTACCTTTTCCCAATAAACCTAAATAGCATGTTAGCATCGATTAGCTTGCGGTCATTGATTGACCAAATATGCCTGATATGCACTCCGGCAAATC
This sequence comes from Entelurus aequoreus, assembly GCF_033978785.1. Taxonomy (NCBI): domain Eukaryota; kingdom Metazoa; phylum Chordata; class Actinopteri; order Syngnathiformes; family Syngnathidae; genus Entelurus; species Entelurus aequoreus. Next base: position 40,508,371 of record NC_084751.1, read on the forward strand.
AATAACATCAACAATGCTCACCATTGTGGGTTCACGTACAGCATACAACGTTTGGTGGACAAAATGAGACAAAGAAGGAGTGGCAGCGTCGGAGAAAGTTGAACATGTAAACCAGGGGTGTCCAAACTTTTTCCACTGAGGGCCGCACACAGACAAATTTAAGCATGCGGGGGCCATTTTGATATTTTTCATTTTCAAACCATAACAAAACATATGGATTTCTTTTTTTAACCTCTAGGGACCATAAAGGGTCTCAGTCATTAAAACGTTAAAAATAAGTCAAATTATTATTATTTTTATTTATTTAACGCTTACAGTAAATCTCTATATCAACTTCAGGTTGATTTTCTGTCAAAGACAACTTTGTTTTTTAAAGCAAAACTGGAAATATGCAGTATTTAGTAATTAGAGCTCTAAAAGATAAATAATGCAGGACACCATTGATTTTAATTCTTTAATATTTTTGAGAAATCAGTGAAAATATTAATAAAATCCCACTAAATATGTTTGGGATCCAAAAGGTCCCCCACTCATAAAGTGATACATTTTTATTAGCTTTTTTTTTACTTTTAACACTTAAGTTACGAGATCAACTTCAGATATATCTGTCGATTTTACATTTGAACTATTATTTTGTTTGTTTTTATGCTCTTTTGTCAAAGAAATCTTTGATGTTTTTATATGGCAACCACACAATATATGCAATATTGTTTCCACATAAAACATTTTAAAGTTACATTTTTGAAGTAATTGGAGCCTTGAATAGGTCAATAATTTCATTATAACATAGATTTTTTGTCTTTTTGTTTTTTTTGAGCAATGTCAAAAAAAAAAGAAAAATAAAGCAAGACAAAAGAAAAAAAACAGCCTGCATGGCAGCTTTGTGTCAACTTTGCAACTTTTTTAAATGTTTTTTTTTAATTTTTGCAATACTATCAATTTTGCAATTTTTTGCAGAATGTGTGGCGGGCCGGTAAACAATTAGCAAATGGCCCCTGGGCCGCACTTTGGACACCCCTGATGTAAACAAACTACGATGAGTTCAAGGATCGCTGAAATTAGTAGGACAAAACGGTGATTGCCAAATACTCTCATCAGTGAAGCATGTTTATGTCACGATTGGGGGGTCGCAGCTTACTGCGGGGTAAGTTCCCCCGGGATGCAGACGGACAACTCCGGACAAGGCGTGCAGGTAGGAACATGATTTATTCCTCAAAAATCAAAGAAGTACAAAAACAGAAAACAAGCCAAAGGGGTCGCACTTGGACGTTAAAGTTAAGACTTGCGATAAGAAACACTCACGTAACTGTGGCATGAAGCAAACAATGAAGCCAGGCCGACTGACCGGCAAAGGCAGGCTTAAATAATTCCTCTGATTAGTGCTCGGGGAACAGGTGAGCGTCCCGAACACCAATCAGAGGCAGGTGAAAAAAATAAGCAACCATGGTAACTAAAACAAACTCAAGGGTGCACAAAACAGGAACTGAGGGAGTCCAAAACTAACCGAAAATACCAAAAACATGATCCGGGCCACGGATCATGACAGTTTAATATAAACAGTGGGATTTTTAACAATCAGGAAGGTTTGTGTCTTGTTTGTTCTCCTACAGAAAATATATTAAAACAAAAAATAGCTCTCATCCATTTTCACACATCTCTGAAAGAGGTCCAGGGAGCCACTAGGGCGGCGCTAAGGAGCCGCAAGTTTCTGACCCCCGGTTTATGTCAACATTTGATTTATATAGCGCAGGGGTCACCAACCTTTTTGAAACCAAGAGCTACTTCTTGGGTACTGATTAATGCGAAGGGCTACCAGTTTGATACACACTTAAATAAATTGTCAGAAATAGCCAATTTGCTCAATTTACCTTTAACTCTATGTTATTATTAATAATTAATGATATTTATCTTTGTGGAAACACTGATCATCTTAATGATTTCTCACAATAGATATATATAGAAACAGATAAATATCAATATGCAACACTTTATTTTTATATTTACTCTAAGTGCACATTTTTCAAATTGAACATTTTCAAATGATGACTTCTAAGACAGTCTTGTGAAATAACAATATCCCATTTTAACTAGCTAGCCACTAACATTTTGGAACAAATCATGAATTACTTGGCACCATGTTTGTACAAATAATAACTCATGTAAAATACAAAAGTCAACTCTCAATTTTTTAGATAAATCATGTCACACTTTGAACTGGACACCAAATCTGTTATCTGTTTCTCTGTCAGTTAGTGAAGACCAAGTCTTTAAAATATTTTCTTGGATTTTCAAATCCTATTTGAGTTTTGTCTCTCTTAGAATTAAAAATGTCGAGCAAAGCGAGACCAGCTTGCTAGTAAATAAATACAATTTAAAAAATAGAGGCAATTCACTGGTAAATGCTGCTATTTAAAGGCTTACTGAAAGCCACTACTACCGACCACGCAGTCTGATAGTTTATATATCAATGATGAAATCTTAACATTGAAACACATGCCAATACGGCCGGGTTAACTTATAAAGTGCAATTTTAAAATTCCCGCCACACTTCCGGTTGAAAAACTCCTTTGGATATGATTTATGCGCGTGACGTCACAAAATCCACGGAAGTGGTTGGACCCCATCGGACCCGATACAAAAACCTCTTGTTTTCTTCGACAAAATTACACAGTATTTTGGACATCTGTGTAGGTGAATCTTTTGCAATTTGTTTAATGAACAATGGAGGCTGCAAAGAAGAACGTTGTAGGTGGGATTGATCGGTGTATTAGCGGCTAAGTACAATACTTACAGCAACACAACAAGGACTACTTACTTAGCAGACGCCTAGCCGATGCTAGCCACCAAACCCACGGATGAATTCCTTCGTCGCGCCGTTGATGGGAAGATGAGGGCTGGCTGGCGTAGGTGGAGCGCTAATGTTTTTATCATAGTTCTGTGAGGTCCGGTTGCTAAGTTGCTAAATTAGCCTTAGCGTCGTTAGCAACAGCATTGTTAAGCCTTACCAGGCTGAGAATTTTTAACCGTGTAGTTACATGTACATGGTTTAATAGTATTGTTGATCTTCTGTCTATCCTTCCAGTCAGGGATTTATTTATTTTGTTTCTATCTGCATTTGAGAACGATGCTATCACGTTAGCTCAGTAGCTAAGTGTGTCACCGATGTATTGTCGTGGAGATAAAAGTCACTTTAAATGTCCATTTCGCGTGCTCGACTCTCATTTTCAAGAGGATATAGTATCCGAGGTGGTTTAAAATACAAATCCGTGATCCACAATAGAAAAAGGAGAGAGTGTGGAATCCAATGAGCCAGCTTGTACCTAAGTTACGGTCAGAGCGAAAAAAGATACGTCCATCACTGCCTCTCTAGTCCTTCACTGTAACGTTCCTCATCTACGAATCTTTCATCCTCGCTCAAATTAATGGGGTAATCGTCGCTTTGTCGCTCCGAATCTGTCTCGCTCCATTGTAAACAAAGGAAAATTGTGAGGAATACTAGCTCCTGTGACGTCACGCTACTTCCGGTACAGGCAAGGCTTTTTTTATCAGCGAGCAAAAGTTGCAAACTTTATTGTCGATTTTCTCTACTAAATCCTTTCAGCAAAAATATGGCAATATCGCGAAATGATCAAGTATGACACATAGAATGGATCTGCTATTCCCGTTTAAATAAAAAAAAATCATTTCAGTAGGCCTTTAAGCTATTTTTAGAACAGGCCAACGGGCTACTCATCTGGGGCCGTACTTATCAAGCTTCTTAGAATTACTCCTAAGAAGTCTGTTAAGAGTTGACTTAAGAGTAAATAAATTCTTCGCTGAAAGCTGCACTTAAAAGTTAGTTATCAAGCGTCTTACTCACACTTTCAGCGAAGTGTAGGACTGAATCTTAAGTGTCACACTCAGAGCTGAATTACGACATTACTATGTGCCGTAAACGGAATTTTAGGTGACGTCATTTCTGTGTCCATAGAAATGACCAATCACGGAAGGGAATCCGTTGTCTAAGAATAAAGAAATATCTTGGAAATATTTAAGTGGACAATGGGAGTGTATATTTTGACAATAAACTACAAAATAATACAAAACAAACTAGTCCCCGCCGGCACTCACGCTACCGCTCCCTCTCTTCTCTCGCCCACACACTCACTGACGTCACTCACCTCACGGCCACACACATACGCTACTGTCATAACATTTTCTTTCCAATTCATTAATTAGGCAACTAATTTGAAACTGGTGTGGGTGGCTCTATATATACTAGCCCACTGCAGACACATGCAGAAATCAACAAGGAATCGAAAAGTATTAAATCTGTGACAAAAATAATATCCGCTTTGTCTAAACGATACCGTTTGATCAGCTGCTCGTCATCAAAAAAAAAAAACATTGTTCCGTTCCCTGAACGTTCGCGCACGTCCCTCTCGCCTCAGTGCCATCCCCTGCTGGCAACTCCTAACCACTTAAGACACCTCTGAAGGTCTCTTAAATATCGTGGAGAGTAGGAGTGATTCTTAGACTTAAGAACGTTGATAAAAAGCTTTTATTCTTAAGTTTGAGAGTAGGACTAAATTTCGCAAATTCTCAGGACTTAAGTGTAAAATGGCACTCTAAGAAGCTTGATAAGTACGGCCCCTGGTCCTTACGGGCTACCTGGTGCCCGCGGGCACCGCGTTGGTGACCCCTGATATAGCGTGTATGCTTTATTCAACAAAAAGTGGAATAAAGTCAGAGAATTAAATTCTTCTTTTTTCCAGTAATAACGTGGCAAAGTCTTCAAATAAGATATGTCAGTAATTGCTTTGTGATCCGTTTCCTTTGAGAAGCTCCTTCTAAAAGACTCATCTCTGTTTTCAGCTTCTTCCGGACTTTGCCCTTTCAGACATACTGGTGACAATCTCATGTGCGGAAAAATAAACCCTCGGGGGAAACGTTTGAAGTGAACCACTCCAAAAAAAAAAAAAAAAACGGTGTTATTTGCCTTGAGCTTGTTGAAGAGGGTTCGCTCGGGAAGTGTTTGCTCGACGACATGTGAGACACTCTTTGAAATGCCGTAACTTAAGTGTGGAGCCACGTGGAGAAAAAAGACACAGGGGGGGGGGGGGGACATTTCATTTGTCGGAAAAAAAGAACAAAGCGGCGTATCCTGAGCTGGGAATCAACAGGATAAGAGGTTGTTAGCCGAGAAATGTCACTGGAAACATTGATCATCATCTACATCGACCGCAGGAAATATGTCAGCAATCAGGCTGAGAATACTTGGTGTGGGGATTGATTAAAAAAGATGAGATGCTTTCAGTCCTTTCATGCGCCTTATAACCAGGTGCGCCTAATGTACAATTCATTCCTGCTGTGCTTACCGACCCAGAGGCAATTTTATTTGGTAAACGGTGTAATGGTAAACGTGACCAGTAGATGGCAGTCACACACTATGTAAGAGATATGCGTGGACTGCAGCTTGTTGTTCAATGTTGTTGTTCAATAAATGACGCAAGCAACTACCGACAAGCAAACTTGTTGTTCAATATTCCCCCCGTTGTAATTGTATTGCATGTTCGAAATAAACTGAAACTAACTAACCAACCCTCGTAGTTACTAGAGGAGCAACTTGAGCCCCGCTCCTCTCTGTGGATGGAGGAGGACAAAGCTCTGCAGTGCATTAGTGCACGAGCTATGTTGCACATTGACATTTTCGCGTCAGTCACTTTCACAATCACAGTCCATTTGGTTATGGTTTATTTCAAACATGCTATATAGATAGGTGAAACATTTTACTTAATTTATTTTTGGCACAAAATGCAATGAAAGGGTTAAAATCTGTATTTTTTTTAGCCACAAATGCGACTAGAATGCTCGCACTGTACAGTGCTGTTCGGATACCTTTGTTGACTGTGATGTTAAATCAAGTTGTAGACTATGCATCAGCTCTAACACTTGTTAGGGAAACAAATTTGCCAACCTGCATCTAGGTAATGTTACAATTTTTCATGGCTACAAAGCTGATAGAAGACGCTCAAATGTAAACTAAACCTTCTCTTTTCCAAAACGTACCGGTATCAATTCTCAGGTAACGGGAATTGTCACCGAATCCGGTTTAAATGCAAAAGGTACCCATCCCTAATTGTGCAAGGTGGTGTAATGTGGTTGGTGCGGGAAAGCCTTCTATGTAAACAACATCACTATTTTAACCTTAGATTGTGTTTGTATTTAATGAGGTGCTAATGTCAATATACTGCATTTTAATCCTGCTGCGTTAATGCATTACACTGATACAGTGTAAATTTGCTAACAGTTTCCACACTTAAATAACAGTTCAGTTCAGTTTCAGTTTATTTCGAACATGTCGCTATAAATAAAAAAAGATGCCTCTGCAATATCATGTCTAGGAGACAAAAAAATGTTGCAGTAATTCTTTAAGGCATAGATGTATTGAGGTCAGAGTAGTTGTGGGAGACAAATCTATTTTTCTCTTAAATATACGGGAGGAACAAACTAGTGTCTCTGGTGTATTGGAATGGATTGTGATTAATGGCATTCTAATTTTAAGTCACAAAATATGTCAGATGAAATGTAAAGTATGGGGGAGAAGATCTAGGATGGGTCAACAAAAACTACCACTTTTTGCAACACAATAACTGCAGTATCTGTACAGCGTCAGAATTGTTCTGGTTGGGGTTCTGGTTGCGTATCAATGCAATTAAATAGTTCATGCAATTATTTTGACCAATTATTAATTTCTGCTTTTAAAACAACTTATTTGCAGCAAAGTCAACTACCGTATTTTCCGGACCATAAGGCGCACTGCCGATGAGCGGGTGTAGTCAGGTTTATTTTCATACAAAAGGATTGTAGGGCGCATTACCGTCTGACCGGAACTCTCTAATAACCCAAGCTCCTTGGGTGAATAATGTACACTCACTACACCGGTATGTTTTAGCACTTTCATGGCGAGTTTACTGACCGATATAAGTAAGAACTTTACACTACTTTATATTAGAAATGGCAACATCGGAGGATGAATCTCCCATAACAAGAAGATAGAGAAAAATAAGTTTATCGACTATGGTGTCGGCACGGACTACAAAGGCGGATATGTGCAATTTTTCAGGATTTATGCAGATCCCAAATACAGATCAGCAGGTACCAGAAGGTAAGAAAAGTTGGTTTTGCATAAAATTGCGAAACCAAACACCAGATAATATGTCTTACTTATACACACACCATAATAATACTCGTATGTTGAAGCACATCACGCGGTGTGGCTTCATAGCTTACCAAAGTCGTGCTAAAACATTTTGATAGATTTTTGAGCGCCGTGTGTAATGTTCTATATTTCCAATGGAACATATAATATGTTGGTGTTGTTTACCTGAGTCATATTGCAGTCTACGCGTATCTCTTGTGTGTGACTGCCATTATATTGCAGCCTACACATATCTCTGATGTTTGACTGTCATCTACTGGTCACACTTATCATTACAATTGCTTCGGCGTCGATAAGCAAAACCAGAATTATTCCGTACATTTGGCGCACCGGGTTATAAGGCGCACTTTTTGAGAAAATTAAAGGATTTTAAGTAAGCCTTATAGTCGGAAAAATACGGTAAGTAATTATTTGTCAATGGCTGTGTCTCTCCTTGTCCACAAACGGGGTGTAGGAATATTATTATTGATGATTGTCACTTCATTTATTGTTCATTATTCTTCCATAGTAGTAGTAGCGCGTGTGTGTGTGGTGGCTGCTGCTTGCCCTCATAAAGGGATACTTCCTGAAGTGAACTTGCTGGGATTCTAAAGCCGTCTTGTCTGCATCAAACGTAGCATTTGACATTACATCAAACGTATCGGTAACAGCATTGTTGTCACGTTCTGGTTGCGTCGTCGTGATAGGTGGTGTGATCCCAGGAGGCAGCGTGGAGGTAGGAAAGATGTTATAATCCTTTGGACTCATCAAAAACATAAAAGATAGCTTTGATCGCGCACGAGGAGGAAAAACTCGAGCGTCTCAGTGTAGAACAGAACCAAAAATAACCTTTTTACGTGACACTGTCAAGAACGGAAACTGTCACGTAAGGCGAACATTAGACCAGGGAGGAAGGCAGGGTGACACTTGCATTTAAAGCTCTCTGATTAGTGATCAGGAGCAGGTGAGTCTCCCAAGCAGCAGTCAGAGGCAGGTGAAAATAATTGGCGCTCCATCGTAGCCAAAGGAAAACGATCAATGAACAAAAAGTAGAACCTTAAACACATGAAAACCACAACAAAGGCAAACAGGACATGACAGTTGTAAAGTACATAAAAGTATTCAATTACATTATTCGTTACTAGAAAAACTAATGGCGTTAGTGAAGTGAATTAATGAACTCAAATTATGTTTTGCACATGGTGAATGTTTATATTCATGGAGAAAGCAAACCTAACTAGTATATTAGCGTCCCTTCACTGGCTCCCTGTGCGTTACAGAATCAATTTTAAACTCCTTTTATTTGTTTTTAAATGTCTAAACAACCTCGCGCCAACATATCTCTCCGACCTCCTTCAGCCTTACTGCCCCACCCGATCCCTAAGATCAGCCGATCAGCTGCTACTGACGGTCCCGGACACAAGGCTGAAGCTTAGAGGTGACAGAGCTTTCGCTGCTGCTGCTCCCAAGCTCTGGAACGACCTACCTCTGAGTGTTAGACAAGCCTCCTCTCTTCCTGTTTTTAAATCTCTCTTAAAAACATACTTTTATTCCATGGCTTTTAACACTGAGTGATATCCATCCTGCAATGGCGCCCCATAATACACCTGCTGTGAACCTGTTTTTATGTTTTTATATTTTATTTTTTTATTTTTTTATCGTGTTCTGTTTGTGTTGTGTTGTGTTTGCTCGGTTCTCGTATTATCTTTTAACCTGCCCATTGTACAGCATTTTGGCTACCCCTGTGGTAAATTTTAAATGTGCTTTATAAATAAAGTTGATTTGATTTGATTTGATTTAGTATGTATTTCAGTTAACATAGGGCCCTTTAGTATTGACATTTGTGTGTGGATTGGATTAGTTCTCGCGGAAGAAAAGGCAATTAACTTGGACCTCAAGTACCGACAAGCAAAACCAAAACTTTGATGTTTCATTGAAAATATAGAACATTACATAAAGCACTCAAAAATCTGTCGAAATGTTTTAGAACGACTTTGGTAAGCTTGATGGATTGTCGGTGCATTACGGCTCCATAGTCAGACGTGCTGTGCTTCAACATATGGGTGTACCGTATTTTTCGGACTATAAGGCGCACTTAAAATCCTTTAATTTTCTCAAACTCTTACCGACCTCGAAGCTATTTTATTTGGTACACGGTGAAATGATAAGTAGTCACACATAAGAGATATGTGTAGACTGCAATATAACTCAAGTAAACAACACCAACATTGTATATGCTCCATTGAAAATACAGAACATTACACACGGCACTCAAAAATGTATTAAAAAGTTTTAGTACGACTTTGGTAAGCTATGAAGCCGCACCGCTTGATGGATTGTACTGTGCTTCAACATACAAGTATTATTATGGTGTGTGTATAAGGTAAGATATACTATCTGGCGTTTTGTTTCGCAATATTATGCAAAAGCAACGTTTCTTACCTTCTGGTACCAGCTGATCTGTATTTGGGATCTGCATAAATCCTGAAAAATTGCATGCATCTGCCTTTGTAGTCCGTGAGCACTCCGTAGTCGATAAGCTTCTTCTTTTTATCTATCTTCTTGTTATGGGACATTCATCCTCCGCTGTTGCCATTTCTAATTTAAAGTTTCGTAAAGTTCTTACTTATATCTCTCAGTAAACTCGCCATGAAAGCGCTAAAACATACCGGTGTAGTGAGTTTACATTATTCACTCAAGAAGCTTGGGTTATTAGAGAGTTCCAGTCTGACTTTTTAGTTTCCGGATGAGGAGATGCTGCTCCGTTATTGATTGAAGTAAAGTCTGAATGTCATTAAAACAGTTAGCTCCATCTTTTGACACTTCTTCCACACCCGTCCTTGCACGCTACACCGCTACAACAAAGATAACGAAGAAAAGACGCTCCCGAAGGTGAGCCACATAAATAAAACCGCCCACAAAACGGCGCATCCGGAAGCGACTGTCAGAAAGTGGCTTGAAGATAGTCTGTAAAACATCATCTATGCAACATTTTGACCAAAGAACCACCATTACATGTTATGTAGACCACAAGGAAGTATTTTACATTTAGAAAAAAAAAATAATAATATGACTCCTTTAATGCACCTTATAATCCGGTGCGCCTTATATATGAAACAGATCAAAAATAGACCATTCATTGGCAGTGCGCCCTATGGTCCGGAAAATACAGTACTTTACCGTTCCCATCTAAGAACGATTTCTGTGTGGGCAAGGCCTAATACTAATACTGAAATACCTCCCATCTCTATCGGAGAAGTACTGACATCACCCATTATTTCCCCTCAGGTATTATATAACATTTGCTGACATATTTTGTTTTATCACAATTCCAAAAAGCTTTTCCGTCCACAACTTAACATTTTCTCCAACAAGGCATATGTTTGCGCGTTTGCTTTACTGTTGATGGTGCGTGTGCGTTGTATTTTTTGACTGTCTTAGATGAGAGTATAAAGTGGGGGAGGAAAAAGAAATCACTCATCATATCTCACAAACAGAGACTGTACATCTTTCAACAAAAGACGGCCTGTCAGAAACACCGAGCTATGTCAGACTTTTTAATAAATCACCTCACTCCGTCTGCCTCTCGCTGCTACTGCTACTCTCTGTCGGCAAACAAACCAAAAGGAGCAATACAAATATGATACAATGTACATCCATGAGGGACAATAAACTTTGGACTGTACGCTTTTGGGCCATGCACACCTGTACTCATAATCTTTGGACCATGCAATATACAGTGGAACTGTTATGATCCGCTGCCCGGATCATAGTCTGTTTAAAGTTTATCGAGTCACTTGTGTTTTCTGTTAGTTTTGGACTCCTTGAGTTCCTGTTTATGCACCTCTGAGTTTGTTACCATGGCTACGTATTAGTTTAACCTGCCTCTTGTGTTCGGGACGCGCACCTGTTTGTAATCAGAGACATTATTTAAGCCTGCCTATGCGGTCTGGCTTCTTTGTTTGCGTCAGGCTACTGTTACATACGTTTTGCTTGTCTCCTAGCCCCTGCTAGTGATCTCTAGTCTGTGCTAAGTAGTAGCCTTAGCTTCAGGTGCGATCGGCACCGTGTTCCGTCGGTTTGTTTTCTGTTTTGTACCTCTTTGGGTGTTAATTTACGATTAAATCATGTTTCTACCTGCAAGTCCTGTCCGGAGTCGTCCGTTTGCATCCTGGGAGAACAAACCTCGCAGTAAGCTGCAAACCCGCCGTATCAGGAACCTCCATGTACGAACCTCTCCTTATACAAACCGTTCATTTTATGAACCACAGACCGATTAGAAATATGCTTTAGTGTTCTAACCTTGTCTCTGTGTACAAACTATTCATCTACCAATTGTGTGCCTGCAACACAGCCATTTTGTGCCCGGCAGCACAGCAATTGTGAGCAGGCTGATTGATCTCTGTGCTCATTCAGTCAGCAGAGCACAATGCTACTGATAGCTTATGTGCTTGCCTTTAAATTATTATTTTTTTAGCCTTTTTATCACATTTTTCCAGTCTCGCTAGCTCAATGCGAGTAAAAAAACAAACAATCGACAAGTGTGGTTTGAAACATTCAAGAAGTAAGGTTTTACTACTTATGTATAAAATACTAAAGTGTCTAGCTCCATCCTATCTTGCTGATTGTATTGCACCATATGTCCTGGCAAGAAATCTGCGTTCTAAGAACTCCGGCTTATTAGTGATTCCCAGAGCCCCAAAAAAAGTTTGCGGGCCTTAGACATTTTCTATTCGGGCTCCAGAACTCTGGACAGTTAGAGATGTTACCTCGGTAGAAGCATTTAGCCCGGGAATCATTTTTGGTGATTTAAACCCCAATTCCAACCCTTGATGCTGACTGCCAAGCAGGGAAGTAGCGGGTCCCATTTTTATAGTCTTTGGTATGACTCGGCCGGGGTTTGAACTCACAACCTACCGATCTCAGGGCGGACACTCTAACCACTAGGCCACTGAGTAGGTTTATCACATTGTTTACTTTCACTTGTCCGTTAAAGATTTGGTAACACTTTAGTATGGGGAACATATTACAAGTAACAAAGACTTATTTTAGAGTTATTTGGTTAGGGTTGGGGTTAGAGGGTTAGGGTTAGGGTTAGGAGCATGCAGAATAAGGCATTAATAAGTGCTTAATAATGATTAATTAAGAGCTAATATGTTACTAATTTGCATGTTAATAAGCAACTAATTAATGGTGAATATGTTCCCCATACTAAAGTGTTACCAACTATGTTATTAATTTGTGATGGCTCAGGTGTGATTCACTACAATAGGGTCCCACAGCACACTGGATTCCAGTTAATTGAAATACCACAACACTGGATATTGTTCAGATAAGTTAAAGGCCTACTGAAACCCACTACTACCAAACACGCAGTCTGATAGTTTATATATCAATGATGAAATCTTAACATTGCAACACATGCCAATACGGCCGGGTTAGATTACTAAAGTGCAATTTTAAATTTTGTGCGAAATATCCTGCTGAAAACGTCTCGGTATGATGACGCCTGCGCGTGACATCACGGATTGTAGAGGACATTTTGGGACAGCATTGTGGCCAGCTATTAAGTCGTCTGTTTTCATCGCAAAATTCCACAGTATTCTGGACATCTGTGTTGGTGAATCTTTTGCAATTTGTTCAATGAACAATGGAGACAGCAAAGAAGAAAGCTGTAGGTGGGAAGCGGTGTATTTCGGCCGGCTGCAGCAACACAAACACGTAGCCGCTGTTTCATTGTTTACATTCCCGAAAGATGACAGTCAAGTTTTACCATTGACCTGTGGAGAACTGGGACAACAGAGACTCTTACAAGGAGGACTTTGAGTTGGATACGCAGACGCGGTACCGTGAGTATGCAACCAGAATGTTGCCATAAGCATTTTGTGTAATTTGTATGTGTAACGCAGTACGCAGCTGCGGCTTCCAAACATTTGATCGCTTACCCGTACGTGCGTGCCGCTATGTGCATGTCACGTACGTAACTTTGGGGAAATATATGTGCTGTATGAACTTTGGGGAGGTGAACGGTACTTTGGGCTGTGGGATTGAGTGTGTTGTGCGGGTTTTTGATTTGTATTGGCGGGTTATATGGACGGGAGGGGGGAGTTGTTTGTTATGTGGGATTAATTTGTGGCATGTTAAATATAAGCCTGGTTGTGTTGTGGCTAATAGAGTATATATATGTCTTGTGTTTATTTACTGTTTTAGTCATTCCCAGCTGAATATCAGGTCCCACCCGCCTCTCACAGCATCTTCCCTATCTGAATCGCTTCCACTGCCCTCTAGTCCTTCACTCTCACTTTCCTCATCCACAAATCTTTTATCCTCGCTCAAATTAATAGGGAAATCGTCGCTTTCTCGGTCCGAATCGCTCTCGCTGCTGGTGGCCATGATTGTAAACAATGAGCAGATGTGAGGAGCTCCACAACCTGTGACGTCACGCTACTTCCGGTACAGGCAAGGCTTTTTTATCAGCGACCAAAAGTTGCAAACTTTATCGTCGATGTTCTGTACTAAATCCTTTCAGCAAAAATATGGCAATATCGCGAAATGATCAAGTATGACACATAGAATGGACCTGCTATCCCCGTTTGAATAAGAAAATGGCATTTCAGATGGCCTTTAAATTGAAGAGCTTGCACACAGAGCAACACTGGAGGTGACTACGACGTGCGGGGGAGAGTGGGTCTTAAACGACGGCATTGTGTGTGTGTGGACAAGGATAAGGTTAGGTGTGATTTACCCTGGATGCCTTAGTGTAGAAGGGGCCTAAATCCGTGCACTCTTTGACTCCACTTGTGAAATACACCCAGGACAGAGATCCACAACTCGCCAGACATCTGTTTGGCCAACAAAATACATGCATTTGATTATATTTCATTTTCCAATCCAACACCCTTTCTAGTGCTGTGTGTCTCCACTTGTTTGTCCATTGTTAGCCAGGATACCAAAATCAATACCTCAACAGAAAAGCAGCAAGTGGCAGCCTCTAATGAACTCTAAACCTCAGGTACATCGTTGGCAGTTTTCTCACATTCCTCCCTCTGCATTCGGCGCCGGAAAATCCATAACTCATCCCGTAAATGGAACTGGCGTGTACAATACAGTTTAGTGTAGGAGTTTAGCACCGTCCTGCGGGTGTTCGGCTCATCCATTCAATCACAAGTCGGGAACAGAGCAAAAACAAGGAGGCGGAGAGATAAGGATGAGAATGTTGCTGGCATATTCCATTTATCAGTTACGTGTAAATGGAAAGAGTATGGGAGATAAGAGGAATACAAGAGGGATCATTAGGAGAGAAGAAATTGTGCAAGGATTCATTAGCATGAAGCAAGTCGGGAGTGTTGATAAATGGCGACCAGGAGAACAACCTGTTTGACAAATGATGGAGGATGATACGGAAAAACAAAACTTGCATTCAGCAGACAATTAAAAGTTTGGGGCATTCGCTCACACGGCGGGAAAGTCACAGTAGACTGCGAGGAGTCATTTTCCGAGGCCCAGTCAATCCATCAGAGGGAAAAGTGTGCCATGGGACCCGCGCAGTGCCAGTCACCTTGGACACCGGGTGGAGGTTGGTTTCACGGCACACTGGACATTAACGCTCCTCCCCGGCTATAGGTCAATAACTCAAAACACTCCATCACACCCACGGACATGCAGTGCACATGGACGTGAAGACATTGTGCATCACGGCCGCCGTCGCGTTCACCTTTCCGAAAGGAGAGATCTGGTTGGTTAGAGGGCGGAAATCACTTTTTAATAGGCGGGAGAGTGCTCCGGTATACCATCACCATTTTAATCACAGTGTGGAACTCCATTCCAAGACCAGCGTTGTTTCCATAGGCGCCGAACAACAACAGTCCCGTGAAAAAACGTCCGACCGGAACTCTCTAATAACCCAAGCTCCTTGAGTGAATAATGTAAACTCACTACACCGGTATGTTTTAGAGCTTTCATGGCGAGTTTACTGACAGATATAAGTAAGAATTTTACGCTACTTTATATTAAAAATGGCAACAGCGGAGGATGAATGTCCCATAACAAGAAGATAGAGAAAAAGAAGGAGCTTATCGACTACGGAGTTGCCACGGTAAGATAAAGAGAAGTGACACCTCAATCAATCAATCAATCAATGTTTATTTATATAGCCCTAAATCACAAGTGTCTCAAAGGGCTGCACAAGCCACAACGACATCCTCGGTACAGAGCCCACATACGGGCAAGGAAAAACTCACCCCAGTGGGACGTCGGTGAATGACTATGAGAAACCTTGGAGAGGACCGCATATGTGGGTAACCCCCCCCCCCCTCTAGGGGAGACCGAAAGCAATGGATGTCGAGTGGGTCTGACATAATATTGTGAAAGTCCAGTCCACAGTGGATCCAACACATCAGCGAGAGTCCAGTCCAAAGTGGGGCCAGCAGGAAACCATCCCGAGCGGAGACGGGTCAGCAGAGATGTCCCCAACCGATGCACAGGCTAGTGGTCCACCCGGGGTCCCGACTCTGGACAGCCAGCACTTCATCCATGGCCACCGGACCTATGCAACTCCCCCTCGCAAGGGACAGGGGAGAAGAGGAGAGAAGAAAAGAAACGGCAGATCAACTGGTCTAAAAAAGGGGGGTCTATTTAAAGGCTAGATTATACAAATGAGTTTTAAGATGGGACTTAAATGCTTCTACTGAGGTAGCATCTCTAACTGTTACCGGGAGGGCATTCCAGAGTACTGGAGCCCGAATAGAAAACGCTCTATAGCCCGCAGACTTTTTTTTGGCTCTGGGAATCACTAATAAGCCGGAGTTCTTTGAACGCAGATTTCTTGTCGGGACATATGGTACAATACAATCGGCGAGATAGGCTGGAGCTAAACCGTGTAGTACCTATATTATATATATATTGTAGTACCTCCCACATCGAATACACTATCTTCACAGCCTTCGTTCAGTTCGATTAGATGACAAAACATTTTAGCTAGTATTGATGTTACAAACCCCGTTTCCATATGAGTTGGGAAATTGTGTTAGATGTAAATATAAACGGAATACAATGATTCGCAAATCATTTTCAACCCATATTCAGTTGAATATGCTACAAAGACGACATATTTGATGTTTAAACTGCTAAACATTTTTTTTTTTGTGCAAATAATCATTAACTTTAAAATGTGATGCCAGCAACACGTGACAAAGAAGTTGGGAAAGGTGGCAATAAATACTGATAAAGTTGAGGAATGCTCATCAAACACTTATTTGGAACATCCCACAGGTGAACAGGCAAATTGGGAACAGGTGGGTGCCATGATTGGGTATAAAAGTAGATTCCATGAAATGCTCAGTCATTCACAAACAAGGATGGGGCGAGGGTCACCACTTTGTCAACAAATGCGTGAGCAAATTGTTGAACAGTTTAAGAAAAACCTGTCTCAACCAGCTATTGCAAGGAATTTAGGGATTTCACCATCTACGGTCCGTAATATCATCAAAGGGTTTAGAGAATCTGGAGAAATCACTGCACATAAGCAGCTAAGCCCGTGACCTTCGATCCCTCAGGCTGTACTGCATCGACAAGCGACATCTGTGTGTAAAGGATATCACCACATGGGCTCAGGAACACTTCAGAAACCCACTGTCAGTAACTACAGTTTGTCGCTACATCTGTAAGTGCAAGTTAAAACGCTCCTATGCAAGGCGAAAACCGTTTATCAACAACACCCAGAAACGCCGTCGGCTTCGCTGGGCATGAGCTCATCTAAGATGGACTGATACAAAGTGGAAAAGTGTTCTTTGGTCTGACGAGTCCACATTTCTAATTGTTTTTGGAAACTGTGGACGTCGTGTCCTCCGGACCAAAGAGGAAAAGAACCATCCCGATTGTTATAGGCGCAAAGTTGAAAAGCCAGCATATGTGATGGTATGGGGGTGTATTAGTGCCCAAGGCATGGGTAACTTACACATCTGTGAAGGCGCCATTAATGCTGAAAGGTACATACAGGTTTTGGAGCAACATATGTTGCCATCCAAGCAACGTTATCATGGACGCCCCTGCTTATTTCAGCAGGACAATGCCAAGTCACGTGTTACATCAACGTGGTTTCATAGTAAAAGAGTGCAGGTACTAGACTGGCCTGCCTGTAGTCCAGACCTGTCTACCATTGAAAATGTGTGGCACATTATGAAGCCTAAAATAGCACAACGGAGACCCCCGGACTGTTGAACAACTTAAGCTGTACATCAAGCAAGAATGGGAAATAATTCCACCTGAGAAGCTTAAAAAATGTGTCTCCTCAGTTCCCAAACGTTTACTGAGTGTTGTTAAAAGGAAAGGCAATGTAACACAGTGGTGAACATGCCCTTTCCCAACTACTTTGGCACGTGTTGCAGCCATGAAATTCTACATTAATTATTATTTGCAAAAAAATAAATAAAGTTTATGAGTTTGAACATCAAATATCTTGTCTTTGTAGTGCATTCAACTGAATATGGGTTGAAAAGGATTTGCAAATCATTGTATTCCGTTTATATTTACATCTAACACAATTTCTCAACTCATATGGAAACGGGGTTTGTAGAAATGGCAACAGCGGAGGATGAATGTCCCATAACAAGAAGATAGAGAAAAAAAAGGTGCTTATCGATTACGGAGTCGCCACGGTAAGATAAAGAGGAGTGACACCTCTCACATCGAATACACTATCTTCACAGCCTTCATTCAGTTTGATTAGATGACAAAACATTTGAGCTAGTATTGATGTTATTTGAACACTGATACAGTTTGCAGATAATAGAGGAGTGAAGACCCCAGTCAACAAACTAAAGACTATATATGAACAAGTCGTGACACATTCATGTTTCCTCACCTCATTAACTCTCAGTAACAGCTGCTGATGGACGCTGTATTGAGAAAATCAAAGCAACATGAAATATGTTTTCTCCTACGCTGTATACTTTTAGTGTGGGGACAAGTGCTTCTGTCTCCAATATTGTCCACACCTGTCTCCATCTAAACACAGCAGTGCGCTCTTAAACGCACGGCCGGAAGCGAGGGGAAAATGACATTAAACCAAGCGCTTGGCCCCATTTTCTCCATTTAGGTAAGAAAAGTTGCTTTTGCATAATATTGCGAAACAAAACGCCAGACAGTATATCATACCTTATACACACACCTTAATAATACTGGTATGTTGAAGCACAGTACATTCCATAAAGCGGTGCGGCTTCATCGCTTACCAAAGTCGTACTAAAAATTTTTAATAGATTTTCGATTGCCTTATGTAATGTTCTGTATTTTCAACGGAACATATAAAATGTTGGTGTTCTTTACTTGAGTCATACTGCCATCATATTGCAGTCTACACATATCTCTTATGTTTGACTGCCATCTACTGGTCACACTTACCATTACACCATGTACCAAATAAAATTGCTTTGAGGGCGGTAAGCAAAACCAGAATTATTCCGTACGTTAGGTGCAACGGGTTATAAGGCGCACCGTCGAGTTTTGAGAAAATACGGTATACTGTATGTTTCAGTCTTTCATCCACACAGGAATGGCTTTCTGGGTGGCCCTAAACAGTCGTTTTTGAGAACGAGGGCCAGAGTGGGAAAGCCTGATAACACCGCCTTGTTGTCATGTGGACAAGGAAACTACTACTTTCTGATGATTCGAGGCCCGGGCACCCACGGACAATGCCGAGCACCGATGTGGGTTTGATGGCAACTTTCAATCTTTAAAATAATTTTAAAAAAATCAATCTTGTTGCTGTTAATTTTACGGCGAGCTTGGTTCGATTCTCATAATAAATAAATCACAAATCACATAATCTATAATTGACAAATCCTGACCAAGGTTTCATTATGCCCGATAATTAATTAATGACAAACATCTTGACTTTGAACGCACTACACACTAAGGGTGGCCGTATGAACAACGCCAACACTGTCATAAACACATACTTGCCAACCCTCCCGTTTTTAGCGGGAGACTCCCGGTATTCAGCGCCTCTCCCGATAACCTCCCGGCAGAAATTTTCTCCCGACAAACTCCCGGTATTCAGCCGAAGCTGGAGGCCACGCCCCCTCCAGCTCAATGCGGACCTGAGCGGGGACAGCCTGTTCTCACGTCCGCTTTCCCACAATATAAACAGCTTGCCTGCCCAATGACGTCATAACATCTACGGCTTTTAGAGAGTAGAGTGCACAATTGCGCACACAACAAGGAGACGAAGCAGAAGAACGAGTAAGTTACAGACATGGCGACGCCGTCGACGAGCAAGATGAAGAAATACGCTTGCAAGTTCCAAAACGAATGGAAACAAGAATTTCAGTTCATCCAGGACAGTTTGAAGTGGAAGGGGTATGTATGTTGCCTGTACATTTTCTGGAACAGACTTCTCCATTGAACACGGTGGCCGAAATGATATACTCATTCATGAACAGAGAAGTTAAACAGGACAATGCTGCCATCTACTGGATAGCCTCCGGAACACTGAAATTCAAGTATTTATTTTATTTATATGTATAATAAAATAAATATATATATATTTATGTATATATAGAATTCACCAACTCAAGTATTTCATATATATATATATATATATATGTATGAAATACTTGACTTTCAGTGAATTCTAGCTATATATATATATATATATATATATATATATTCTAGCTGTAAATATACTCTCCTCTTAACCACGCCCTTAACCACGCCCCCAACCACGTCCCCCGCCCCAACCACGCCCCCACACCACGACACCCCCCCCCCACCTCCCGATATCGGAGGTCTCAAGGTTGGCAAGTATAGTGAAACCACACTAAACAACAACAACAAACACATTTTGGAAGAATATTTGCACCGCAACACAACACAAACACTGCAGAACAAATTCCCGGAATTCCCTGCAGCACCGACTCTTCCGGGACGCTACAATATAAACAAACGCCACTAGTGGATCTACACCTAACATTCACTGTAATGATACCACGTACAATAGCGTATCTAGTCGATACTACTATGATTACATTGATATTTTTTAACATCACAAAATCTTTCGTTTTTAAAAAAAAATATATTATGTTTATAAACTCAGGAAATATGTCCCTGGACACATGAGGACTTTAAATATGACCAAGGTATGATCCTGTAACTACTTGGTATTGGATTGATACCCAAATCTGTGGTATCATCCAAAACTAATGTAAAGTATCAAACAACAGAAGAATAAGTGATTATTACATTTTAACAGAAGTGTAGATAGAACATGTTAAAACAGAAAATAACCAGTAAATGAACAAGTAGATTAATAATTCTTTTTCTACCACTTGTCCTTAATAATGTTGACAAAATAATAGAATGATAAATGACACAATATGTTACTGCATACGTCAGCAGCTAAATTAAGAGCCTTTGTTGGCTTACTTACTAATAAAAGACAAGCTGTCTAGTATGTTTACTAGTTTATTTAAGGACAAATTTGCAATAAGAAACATATGTTTAATGTACCCTAAGATTTTTTTGTTAAAATAAAGCCAATAATGACATTTTTTGTGGTCCCCTTTATTTAGAAAAGTACCAAAAAGTACCAAAATATTGGTATCGGGACAACCCACTGGCAGAAATGCAGGTCGGCGCCTATGGTTGTTTCCCTACGCCTTCAATGTTGCAAAGTGTTGTGACCCACATTACTGCAATGTAATCCATTCTTAAGATTATGATGTGCGAAGCCAGCCGAGCGGGCAGTTTTAATCAAAACAAGTGATCCATTTAATGCATCATCTATCAGACACACAAGCAAATCGGGCTTCATCAATTTTGCCTGCTAAAAACACACCAAGTATGTTCAATGCGAAGATAAAAAAAAAAAAAAGGAAGTAAACCATGAATTCAGATAAGACTCATTGTTAAATTGTGGCTGCTGCGAAAGATTGCAAAGTAAATTGATTGCAGTCCGCGGGGTAGAAATTGTAAATTCCTGCCAACATAACTTTGGCAGCGATTCAAGAGCAGTCTAATTGGTTAATGCATCACCGCATATCATAGCAAATATGCTTTGGCATTATCTGGACATTCGGAGCATTCTAAGTGTTGTGTTCACACTGCAAAGCAATGCCGATTTCTTTGGCCATGTGTGACATGTATACAATGTGTTTATGTCAGCGACATTACAATTATTCAAAATTCTACCCAGGCCTCTTTTGTATGTTGTCATGAATCCAATATGTGGTGATGTTGATAGGTTTCCAATGTATTAAGTCCTCAGCACTCATTGGTGTGATCTGAGTAAAACCTTTGGAAAATTTAATACATTTAGTACCCTATTATATATATATATATATATATATATATATATATATATATATATATATATATATATATATATATATATATATATATATATATATATATATATATATACACGTATATATATATATATACACATACCCTATTATATATATATATATATATATATATATATATATATATATATATATATATATATATATATATATATATATATATATATATATACATATATATATATATATATATATATATATATATATATATATATATATATATATATATATATATATATATATATAATAGGGTATGTGTATATATATATATATATATATATATATATATATATATATATATATATATATATATATATATATATATATATAGGGTATGTGTATATATATATATATATATATATATATATATATATATATATATATATATATATATACATATATATATATATATATATATATATATATATATATATATATATATATATATATATATATATATATATATATATATATATATATATATATATATATATATATATATATATGTATTTCTTATAGTCTTTTTCTCAAATTGTAGTGTGATAAATTATACCGTATACAATTTTCTTATATGATTGTGAGCTAGCATGTGTTTGGTCACAGAATCCTTCAGAGGATTATTCTACCAAGGTCAAAAGTGCACATGTCCATCACAAACTCTCCAGAGAGTGGTGCCCCCAGGAAATTGGATGCCTACAGGAATGCAGGTCTGGGTTTTAGGAGGAAGTGTAAAGACATTAGCAACATCTGGTAGGAAGCCCTCACAAGTAGGAGTAGAGGATAGGGGTGGTAGGTCACCCAACTCAACCCAATCACAGGAAATAGGCTGACTGGCCAAGCAACGAACAGGGTGTTGTCCAGAATGACCGGCCCCAAGGCTAGAACAACAAAGGGTATCTGTCTTTGTGTAAAAGGTATTTAAAGGCTTACTGAAATGACATTTTTTTATTGAAACGGGGATAGCAGATCCATTCTATGTGTCATACTTGATCATTTCGCGATATTGCCATATTTTTGCTGAAAGGATTTAATAGAGAACAACGACGATAAAGTTTGCAGCTTTTGGTCGCTGATTAAAAAAAGGCTTTGCCCCTACCGGAAGTAGCGTGACGTCACAAGCTGGAGTGCTGCTCACATTTCCCTATCGTTTACACCAGCAGCGAGAGAGATTTGGACCGAGAAAGCGACGGTTACCCCATTCATTTGAGCGAGGATGAAAGATTCGTGGATGAGGAAAGTGAGAGTGAAGGACTATAGTGCAGTGCAGGACGTATCTTTTTTCGCTCTGACCGTAACTTAGGTACAAGGGTTCATTGGATTCCACACTTTCTCCTTTTTCTATTGTGGATCACGGATTTGTTTTTTAAACCACCTCGGATACTATATCCTCTTGAAAATGAGAGTCGAGAACGCGAAATGGACATTCACAGTGACTTTTATCTCCACGACAATACATCGGCGAAACACTTAAGCTACGGAGCTAACGTGATAGCATCGGGCTCATATGCAGATATAAACAAAATAAATAAGCCCCTGACTGGAAGGATAAACAGAAAATTAACAATACTATTAAACCATGTACATGTAACTACACGGTTAATGCTTTCCAGCTTGGCGAAGATTAACAAGGCTGTTGCTAACGACGCCATTGAAGCTAATTTAGCAACGGGACCTCACAGAGCTATGATAAAAACATTAGCGCTCCACCTACGCCAGCCAGCCCTCATCTGCTCATCAACACCCGTGCTCACCTGCATTCCAGCGATCGACGGAAGGACAAAGGACTTCACCCGATCATCCGTGCGGTCGGCGGCTAGCGTCGGCTAGCGCGTCTGCTATCCAAGTCAAAGTCCTCCTAGTTGTGTTGCTACAGCCAGCCGCTAATACATCGATCCCACCTACAACTTTCTTCTTTGCAGTCTCCATTGTTCATTAAACAAATTGCAAAAGATTCACCAACACAGATGTCTAGAATACTGTGGAATTTTGGGATGAAAACAGAGCTTTTTTTGTATTGGATTCAAAGATGTACCAATACTTCCGTTTAATTATTGACGTCACTCGCATACGTCATCATACATAGACGTTTTCAACCGGAAGTTTAGCGGGGAATTTAAAATTGCACTTTATAAGTTAACCCGGCCGTATTGGCATGTGTTGCAATGTTAAGATTTCATCATTGATATATAAACATCAGACTGCGTGGTCGGTAGTAGTGGCTTTCAGTAGGCCTTTAAGGACAGTTGTCCAAGAAGACAGCAGAAATTAGATCCGGTCCATACTCTTTCTCCTGGAGCTGCAGTTCCAGTCTGAGGCTCGCTGAAACAAATAAAGCTTTTTGTTAGACGATTCCTCGTTGGCGTTTTCTTGGCTCATCACGCATCACACAGTCACACTGTCCTGGGAGAGTGACACGACCATCAAATATACAAAAGTAGCCTTAAACTAGTTTGATGGTATAGTATGATATGGTTATAGACAAATATAGTTATATATGTTCAAAATGTATTTGAAATTAAACAAATACAATTTCAAATCTGAAAAATGTATTGCAAAACAACAGTCACAGTGGCAATTCAAATAAAATAGCATTTTTGTAGCAAGATAAATAGCAAAAAAAATGTCAGTCTATCTATATTACCAATAAAAGTGCTGATTGTAACATCTAAACAAAACATTATTTTCTGCAATAGATGTATAGCTCAATAGATGTGTTTTGTTGCAGTACATGAACATGTCATCTGAAAACTGCAGTCATTTGCATGTGGTGATGAGTCACTGCTTGAGAAAAGTTTGCTTTTTGGGGGGAGGAATACGCAGAAAATATAGGAATTTATTTTTCATCAGAGGAGACAGAAGTGCAGGAAGGTGATGTTGATGATGTATTATCAGTAGGCCGATGGTTAGTTGCGAAAACGGAAAATATAACTGCATTATTTTATTCTTCAGTGGCATTTTTGCATTTTCCTTTCCCTGTATAATAGAGATGGAATTTATGGCTTTTTCCTTTGAAAGAGCCGTTCTAAAAACTAGCTCGTTGCTATAGTTCTTATTTATTTTTTTAAACTTTTTTTTTATTATCAAGGAAACATTGATCGCAGTTATAAGACACAATGTGGAACATAATCATTTCAATTACCATAACTAAATACTTAAATAAATACATAAATAAACTGAACTTTATTGGGAAGAATTATTTTGAAATATTGGCTGTAATTAATTTTTTGTTTTGTCTTCATTGTAAACATTTGCTAAGGTAGTGCCATGGTGTGCAGGAGCCAAAGTACTTAAACTACTTTGAATATCAGAAAAATGAGCTAGAAAAATGTATATAAATAAATAAATAAAATAAAAGTAAAAATAACTAAAAAGTGAATGATGGTGGTGGTGGGTTTCTGTTCTGTGTAATATCTAATTCCTTTTTTAATGGCCAAGTCGATTGTCTTCAGCTTTGGGGCTTCTTGTGCAATTTTTCGTTCCTTATCCATAATAAGATTGAGTCCATAACACGCTAAATGGCTGACTGATGTATTGTGTGAGTGCATTGGATTTAATGTGAACAATTTAATTGGTCAACTGTGACCCTTTTGGCAATTCCATTGATCTAATTTGACAAGGCAACATGTATTGGAAAGCCTGTGAACCCGGGACTATCCAGATTATATGGTAGTTATTTTAATTCACTATGATTTTATTGTCAAAAATATTTTACATATTTTGTTTTTAAAGTGATGTATTTTATCAATCATCCTCTTAGACTTCTTTGATCGTTTTATACGCAGATTTTCAAATGTTGTGCTTTAGTGGTGGATAAGCAGTCAATTGATATAAATGGATGTGGCTTGCAAAGAGTATCAGGCCTCGAATTTTAACTTTTTAAGGTCAAGGCAAGTGTTGCCTCGATTTTCTTTCAAGGCAGGGACTCCGAAGCATGCATGCATACATATATACTATATATATTAACTATTTTTTTTTATTCATTATTAATATAAACTTGTCAGTTTTTTGTCATTTCATGATGCCTTTATCTGTATTTTTAAATTTTGATAGAGGGAGGTATTTTTTATTATTATTTATTTATTTATTTAAGTTATGTACATTTATATGTACATGTAGATGCTGTATCGGGACAGAGTTTGAGCAGAAAAATGTCGTATAGGAATTAACTATACACAATAAAACATTAACAAAATGCTGTGTCACATGCATGATTTTTGAAGTAATACCTTTGTGACATGAAAAAATCACAAGTAATGTAAAAAAAACATCGTGTTTACTTTTTGATATTAAAATAAAACACAAAGCAGTTTGGCTAATGAAGATGAAGTCTACTAAACAAGCTTTGTTCTTCTCTTGGTTCAGTACAACAGTTTGGCCAACAAAAATAAAGAGTTATACCTCTCACATCGAATACACAATCTTCACAGCCTTCGTTCAGCAACATCAAATATGTTTTCTCCTTCGCTGTATACTTTTAGTGTGGGGACAAGTGCTTCTGTCTCCAATATTGTCCACACCTGTCTCCATCTAAACACACACGTGCGCTCTTAAACGCACAGCGGGGAAGCGAGACAAAAATGACGTTAAACCAAGCGTTTGGCTCCGTTTACTCCGAGGGGAAATCTCCACAGCAAAGTCCGTGTAGCTTGTCCGCCATGATTATCAAGCCAAACGACGCTAGTGCGCATGCGCCTGACTTCGTGTTGCCTAAAATGCATTAATAAATGACGGGGTTTCGGTAATAAAAAAATAGACGTATTACTAGCCGTGGGGAATTTTATTGCGAATTATCATTATACCGTTTACTGTTACATCCCTAGTCCATTAACAAGTAAAAAGTCAAGGGCGGTCACGGCATGTTCTTGCCGCAGTTACCGTGGTTAAATTCGAGCCCTGCAGTATGTATATGAAACATTGTTTTGATTTAATACCAGCAACCCCTATCAATAATAGGCATACCCTTGAAACCTCTGACTTGACCATTCCATTTATCAAAGCCGACATACTACTGTACATGTCCCTTATAGTTATTCAATAATACCTTAAGGCCTTGCATCATCTGCTGTTGTCTTCAATAACCAGCTGTAATCCATTAGCCCAGTAGGCTGGATCTCAGAAAGATGCCATCCAGAGGCGGATTATTTGGGGCTAACCAAATCAGCCTCGGTGGATGAGAACCAGAAGGATAACAATAATGAAAAAGGCCTCACTATTGATTGTACTTCTTTCAGACAGGCAGTGTTTTTTTAATTATTATTTTGCCTCTCTTTTTCTTGTTGGAAAATGAATAGTTGAATCCTTTTGAAACAAGCAACATGACTGCAAAATATTTGTTATTTAATGCCATACATCACAAATGGCTATTCAGATAAAGGAAGTTAGCTAATTGAATAAAATTTGTTTGTACTCTTTATGTTTTTTGCATATTTTTTTTGTGTGTCAAAAGTTGCCTCTGATTATGTGAAGGATTTAGACCGGGGGTGTCAAACTAATTTTAGATCGGGGGCCACGTGGAGAAAAATATACTCCCAAGGGGGCGGACTGGTACAATCACGGCACGATAACTTAAAAATAAAGACAACTTCAGATTGTTTTCTTTGTTTAGAAATAGAACAAGCACATTCTGAAAATGTACAAATCATAATGTTGTTGTTTTGTTTTCTTTACACTTACATGTTGCGGTTAATATTATTATATCTTTATTTGTCGTTATTTATACTTTCTGAATACATGATGTGATAATCAGTCAACTCGTTGGTGTTAATTTTCAATTTATCAAGATAAAAAAATAATAACAAAATCAAATTACAGGATGTTATTTACCGTATTTTTCGGAGTATAAGTCGCACTGGCCGAAAATGCATAATAAAGAAGGAAAAAAAACATATATAAGTCGCACCGGAGTATAAGTCGCATTTTTTGGAGACATTTATTTGATAAAAGCCAACACCAAGAATATACATTTGAAAGGCAATTTAAAATAAATAAAGAATAGTGAACAACAGGCTGAATAAGTGTACGTTATATGAGGCATAAATAACCAACTGAGAACGTGCCTGGTATGTTAACGTAACAAATTATGGTAAGAGTCATTCAAATAACTATAACATATAGAACATGCTATACGTTTACCAAACAATCTGTCACTCCTAATCGCTAAATCCCATGAAATCTTGTACCTCTAGTCTCTTACGTGAATGAGCTAAATAATATTATTTGATATTTTACGGTAATGTGTTAATAATTTCACACATAAGTCGCTCCTGAGTATAAGTCACACCCCCGGCCAAACTATGAAAAAAACTGCGACTTATAGTCCGAAAAATACGGTATGTAGTTTGCTCATTTTATTTGACTGATGTGGTTTATTTTATTTTTTTTTACCTATGGAGCATAATCTAAAAAGATACAAAGAATTGCTATTGTGACATCTAGTGGACACATTTAGAACAGCAGTTTCTTTCATTCAAAAATTTCGGCTCATTTTTAGACTCAGCAGACTCAGTAGAAGCATTTAAGTCCCGTCTTAAAACTCATTTGTATACTCTAGCCTTTAAATAGACCCCCTTTTTAGACCAGTTGATCTGCCGTTTCTTTTCTTTTCTCCTCTGCCCCCCTCTCCCTTGTGGAGGGCTGGGGGGTCACTATGGACTGGACTCTCACTATTATGTTAGATCCACTATGGACTGGACGTTCACAATATTATGCTAGACCCACTCGACGTCCATTGCATCCGGTCTCCCCTAGGGGGGGGGGGGGGGGGGGGGTCACCCACATCTGCGGTCCTCTCAAAGGTTTCTCATAGTCATTGGGTTGTGAGTTTTTCCTTGCCCTTATGTGGGCTCTGAACCGAGGATGTCGTTGTGGCTTGTGCAACCCTTTGAGACACTTGTGATGTAGGGCTATATAAATAAACATTGATTGATTGATTGATGATCCCGCGGGCCGGATAAAACCTGTTCGCGGGCCTGATCCGGCCCGCTGGCCGTGCGTTTGACACCCCTGTTTTAGACACAATCTAACCTGTCTGAATGCTGATATTCATTTCGGGTCTGAACCCCCCCCCCACCAGGACTTTGTGGGGCCCCTGGACCCTGGCTACTAGGCTTTTTGAGTTTCAAACGTTGGCAGAATTGCATCTCTGTGTTTCTCTCAGACCACAACCGTGCTCAAAGAAAAAGTCAGTTGTGTTGTTAAATAATTCCCCACCCAGACAGCGATGGCTCCGAGCGTGACGGCTCCATCTAACGAGCGTGCCGACGAGGTCCTTTTTCCAGCCACGTCACGTGTGCTTCCAAATTGACTGTTTTTTTTTCCCTTGCACCAATTGAAGGTTCAGATGTGGTACGGATCCACCTACAGGTTCAACATGCTTTAAGTTTAACTTCTAAGTCTAGCCTGCAGGTAAGTGGGGTTCTTGCCAGGATCAAAAGCCTACCTGAGGTGTCGATGGAAGTGTAATCCAAAAAAATGTTTCACCCACCATCCATTACAGAATTTGGAGCTCACACCGGTGAGATTTTGTACCATTTTAACAACTATTCATCTTTTAAGAAAATGCATCTGTACTGCAGGTTAAGTGAATCCTTTGGTAGGATATCATTGTAAATTAGGTGGCATCAAATAAACTGAAATTTAATGCATTGGATTATTGTGGCCTTATACCGGGGCTCTTTAGGAGATCGCAAAAAGCCGCTGCCTGACCAGGGCTCAGAAAATCTGCAAAGACTCCTCCCACCCCCACCAAGGACTGTTTTCACTGCTGGACTCTAGAAAGAGGTTCCGCAGCCTCCGAAGCAGAACCTCCAGGTTCTGTAACAGCTTCTTCCCTCAAGCCGTAAGACTCTTGAACGCATCATTATTAAATTACCCCTTCAACTCCCCCCAAAATGGATTAACTCGCTGGAATAAAAAAGACAATATAACACATAAACGTGGACGCATGTGGAAAAGTGCAATATATTTATCTGTACAGTAATCTATTTATTTATTTATATATATTTATATATATTTATTTAGTTTATATATATATTTATATATTATTTATATATATTTTTTAATTTATTTATATATGCACTTTATTGTTTTTTTATCCTGCACTACCATGAGTTTATGTAACGGAATTTCGTTCTTATCTGTGCTGTAAAGTTCAAATTTGAATGACAATAAAAAGGAAGTCTAAGTCTAAGTTTAGTCTAGTCTAAGTCTTTAGTTCCTGGAGCATTTTTAAAAAAGGATTGAAAATGAAAAAAAGATGGGTTTAGTATGTTTTTTTGTTTGAGGACAAACGTGACACAAAGCTTCCCAATTGTTAGAAAGCCCACAGTTTGATATGTTTGTGTGTACGCTTCACTGATGAGAGTATTTGGTGAACATCGTTTTGTCCTACTAATTTCGGCGGTTCTCGAACTCACCATAGTGTGGACTGCGACGCAACAGTTTGTTTGCATGTAAAATGTTCCACTCCTTCTTTGTCTCATTTTGTCCACCAAACGTTTTATGCTGTGCGTGAATGCACAAAGGTGCACTTTGTTGATGTTGTTGACTTGTTGGAGTGCTAATCAGGCATGTTTGGTCAGTGCATGACTGCAAGCTAATCAATGCTAACATGCTATTTATTATCTGTATGTACATATTGCATCATTATGCCTCATTTGTAGGTATATTTTAGTTCATTTAATATAATTTACTTGTATCCTCTTTGTATATAACTTAGTTTTGCATGTCTCATGACACATTATCTGTATGTAATATTGGCTGCATTTCAGATAGTTGTTTGTGTGTCATGTTGTTCCAGACCACAGCAAATGTTACCTTGCTTGCCAAACATTGTAATAAATCCATTAAAAGAAGACAGCCTGCCGTTTCCTTTAACTTGGACACACACATCTATACCTTTGACCATTAAAAGCCAGTAATTTCCAGGAGTTATCTCACCTTCTGAGTAGCCTCTGATTTACTAATGGTTTCTAATGTTGTAAAAATGTGTAGAATAAATATTACATTTCAACATTTCTGTCAACAAAGATTTACTTCAGCCTGCGACACTTAGTAATTTTGATAGTAGGCTTTTATAGCTAATATAGACACTTATGTCATGTGTTGCCTTCATTATAACACTTTTAATTTTTTGCGGCTCCAGACAGATTTGTTTTTTGTATTTTTGGTCCAATATGGCTCTTTCAACGTTTACGGGTGCCGACCCCTGGCTTAGATTATTCCAGTGATTCTCAAACTTTTTTGACCTAACACCACCTCAGAAAACACTTGACTCTCCAAGTACCACCAACTTGACCAACATTAAAAATTCAGTAGTGTGGTACGCCAAAGTATTCATTAAAAATAAGGCAGAAGTTTTATTTAACAAGTACATTTAATATTTAGGCCACTGTAACATTCCACACAGTGTGAACACTAACACTATATTTCAATGTAGGAACATAAAACACTGTACTTAAAGGCCTACTGAAATGAATTTTTTTTATTTAAACGGGAATAGCAGATCCATTCTATGTGTCATACTTGATCATTTCGCGATATTGCCATATTTTTGCTGAAAGGATTTAGTAGAGAAAATCGACGATAAAGTTTGCAACTTTTGCTCGCTGATAAAAAAAAAACCTTGCCCCTACCGGAAGTAGCGTGACGTCACAAGCGGTAGTGCTGCTCACAATTCCCCGTTGTTTACAATGGAGCGAGAGATATTAGGAGCGAGAAAGTGACGATTACCCCATTAATTTGAGCGAAGATGAAAGATTCGTGGATGAGGAACGTTAGAGTGACAGACTAGGATGCAGTTCAAGAGATATCTTTTTTCGCTCTGACCGTAACTTAGGTACAAGCTGGCTCATTGGAATCCACACTCTCTCCTTTTTCTATTGTGGATCACGGATTTGTATTTTAAACCACCCCGGATACTATATCCTCTTGAAAATGAGAGTCGAGAAGGCGAAATGGACATTAACAGTGACTTTTATCTCCACGACAATACATCGACGAAGCTCTTAGCATGAGCTAGCGTGATAGCATCTGTCTCAAATGCAGATAGAAACAAAATAAATAAATCCCTGACTGGAAGGATAGACAGAAGATCAACAATACTACTATCAGGAGACACCGAACCAAACACTGGACATGTAAATACACGATTAATGTGTATTCGACGCCTGTCGAAGCCTAGCAATGCTGTTGCTAACGACGCTAACTTAACAACGGGACCTCGTCAGAGCTATGATAAAAACATTAGCGCTCCACCTACGCCAGCCAGCCCTCCTCCGCTCATCAACACCCGTGCTCACCTGCGTTCCAGCGATCGACGATGCGGTCGGCGGCCCGGAGACGTAGGAAGTCAAGGTGAGTTCGCCGCTAGCGCGTCTTCTATCCAACAAAGTCCTCCTTGTTGTGTTGCTACAGCCAGCCGCATACACCGATCCCACCTACAACGTTCTTCTTTGCAGCCTCCATTGTTCATTAAACAAATTGCAAAAGATTCACCAACACAGATGTCCAGAATACTGTGGAATTTTGTCGAAGAAAACAGAGCTGTTTGTATTGTGTCCAAAAAGGGTCCAAACACTTCCGTGGACCTCGCGACGTCACGCGCATACGTCATCCTCCAAAGGCGTTTTGAACCGGAAGTTCCTCGGGAAATTTAAAATTGCACTTTATAAGTTAACCCGGCCGTATTGGCATGTGTTGCAATGTTAAGATTTCATCATTGATATATAAACTATCAGACTGCGTGGTCGGTAGTAGTGGCTTTCAGTAGGCCTTTAAATAATCAACCCGTTTTTCTCTGGCAGCTGGGTCTGCCGGCACCTCTGTTGGCAGCGCTGGCCGCATCACGCCCACAGCCTTGCCGGCATGTGGGCGATCAGCAATCAGCACACCTGGGACTGATGAGGACTAGCGGTATAAAGACCAGTGGAGCCCAGGATCCTCACCGGAACTTAACCTTCTGTTGATGCTTTATGCAATCTTGCTCTCTCTCTCTCTCTCTGTGTTTTTTTTCCCCGTCATTTTTGATTGTCTCGTGTCCTCTCTGTCGATTCTACTGCAGACCTCTGTTCCCGCGTTGACGTTGCTGTGTGTCTCATCATTCCTTGTCCCCCCCTGTTTCCCTGACTACCTCTTGGATCTCGACCCCCTCTCGCATGGAAACGGACCTCCTACGCCTCGCCATTCGCCCTGACCATCTGCCTGCCCCACGGACTGCCTTCATGCCTTGTTCCTACTCTCGAGTCAACACTTCTGGTAAACACTCAGCAATTAATTCCTACACATAGTCTTACACCATACACACTCTTGGATTTTGTCACACGCCATTCTCTAGTTAACGTATTAGTATTGTTTCATTATTATATATATATTATATTGTGTGTATATATATATATATATATATTAAAACAGAGAAATATTGCCCCCTTGTGGAACTGTGCCGTCACAACTCCCTTCATCCATAACACAATCCAATAATTGGTGTATCACTAGTCCAGGGTTCGGCAACCCAACATGTTGAAAGAGCCATATTGGACCAAAAATACAAAAAAACAATCTGTCTGGAGCCACAAAAAGTTAAAAGCCTTACGTAAGTGTTATAATGAAGGCAGCACTTTAAGTGTCTCAAATGGTGAGATAACTCCCGGAAAATACTGGCTTAAAACTGCCTAAGGTATAGATGTGTGTGCCCAAGTTAAAGGAAAGGACAGGCTGTCTTCTTCTAATGGATTTGTTACAATCTTTGCAAGCTGGGTAACGTTTGCTGTCGTCTGGGACAACATGCCACACAATCAGAAATGCAGCCAATGCTACATACAGATAATGTGTCATGAGACATACAAAAATTAATTAAATACACAGAGGACATAAGTAAAGGAAATTAAATGAACTCAAATATGCCTATAAACGAGGCATAATGATGCAATATGCTAACCTAAATAGCATTTTGCATGGATTTTTAGCACTTCACGCATGTCAATAACATCAAAAAAGCTCACCTTTGTGCATTCACGCACAGCATTAAACGTTTGGTGGACAAAACGAGACAAAGAAGGAGTGGCATAAAACACGTCTTTCTGTGGCAGCGACGGAGAAAGTTGTACACGTAAACCAACTACGGTGAGTTCAAGGACCGGCAAAATTAGTAGGACAAAACGGCGCTCTCCAAATGCTGCATAAACACAAACCTATTAAACAGAGGGCTTTCTAACTATGGAGAAGGTTTGTGTTATGTTTGTCCTCCTACAGAAACCATATTAAAACAGATATATTTCCCCCCCATCTTTTCCTATTTTTGAAAGAGCCCCGCCCTAGACCCCCGCACTAGACGGAGCCCACACATACCACCGTTTGAGAATCTCTGGTTTATTCAACATAAAATGAAAATCATATGCTTTACACATTATGCAAATCCTTATTTAACTGGCATGACGACGTCATCTAGTTAATTTTATAAACTATCATCTTAGCCTTAGTCATTTGGCCACAGGAAAAGCCATTTTGTCTATTTCCCTTTGCTTCTGGCAAACATCCCCGCCTAATCGACACAAAGCACAAACAAGTTGTCACTCAGGCCGGCAGTCCCAGCTAATTAGATTACCGTGTAGGGTTCTTTGTAGATTTACATTTAAATTCCCACTATATTCCACCGAGGTGTAGAACCCAGACGGAAAAAACTAAAGACCAATTCAATTACTCGTGTTTTTCAAAGGACTAAACACTTTGGATGATTACCATATTATCAATGGAGGAGTTTAAAGAAGACGGTTGAAAAAGTTTCTAACCACAACCGGACGTGGTCACCACTTTTATTTTGTAGAGCAGATATGGAAGTCAGAAGCAAACTTCTGGGGCCGTACTTATCAAGCTTCTTAGAATTACTCCTAAGAAGTCTGCTAAGAGTTGACTTAAGAGTAAATAAATTCTTCGCTGAAAGCTGCACTTAAAAGTTAGTTATCAAGCGTCTTACTCACACTTTCAGCGAAGTGTAGGACTGAATCTTAAGTGTCACACTCAGAGCTGAATTACGACATTACTATGTGCCGTAAACGGAATTTTAGGTGACGTCATTTCTGTGTCCATAGAAATGACCAATCACGGAAGGGAATCCGTTGTCTAAGAATAAATAAATATCTTGGAAATATTTAAGTGGACAATGGGAGTGTATATTTTGACAATAAACTACAAAATAATACAAAACAAACTAGTCCCCGCCGGCACTCACACTACCGCTCCCTCTCTTCTCTCGCCCACACACTCACTGATGTCACTCACCTCACGGCCACACACATACGCTACTGTCATAACATTTTCTTTCCAATTCATTAATTAGGCAACTAATTTGAAACTGGTGTGGGTGGCTCTATATATACTAGCCCACTGCAGACACATGCAGAAATCAACAAGGAATCGAAAAGTATTAAATCTGTGACAAAAATAATATCCGCTCTGTCTAAACGATACCGTTTGATCAGCTGCTCGTCATAAAAAAAAAACAAACACATTGTTCCGTTCCCTGAACGTTCGCGCACGTCTCTCTCGCCTCAGTGCCATCCCCTGCTGGCAACTCCTAACCACTTAAGACACCTCTGAAGGTCTCTTAAATATCGTGGAGAGTAGGAGTGATTCTTAGACTTAAGAACGTTGATAAAAAGCTTTTATTCTTAAGTTTGAGAGTAGGACTAAATTTCGCAAATTCTCAGGACTTAAGTGTAAAATGGCACTCTAAGACGCTTGATAAGTACAGCCCCTGATCTTGTTACCCTGGTGGAGACACAGCCTGCTAATTCGAAGGATTTCTTCACCTTCACCAATTTTAGTGAAAGACATCAATATGTAAGTATCAAGAACGTTAATACAAATTTCTAAATAGGTATTTTTTCCCACATAAATCATGTCTCATTCATAGGAAGTTAGTAATAATCTGTAGATACGGGATAGGAAGGCAGAACATGGACAGCCTAATTCTGTCATACAGCATACCTGTAAAAAATAGTTGATATACAGTTGTGATCAAAAGTTTGCATACACTTGTAAAGAACATAATGTCATGGCTGTCTTGAGTTTCCAATCATTTCTACAACCCTTATTTTCGGGGATAGAGGGATTGGAGCACATATTTGTTGGTCACAAAAAACATTCGTAAAGTTTGGTTCTTTTATGAATTTATTATGGGTTTACTGAAAATGTGAGCAAACCTGCTGGGTCAAAAGTATACATACAGCAATGTTAATATTTGCTTACATGTCCCTTGGCAAGTTTCACTGCAATAAGGCACTTGTGGTAGCCATCCACAAGCTTCTGCTTGAATTTTTGACCACTCCTCTTGACAAAATTAGTGCGGTTGGTTTTCTGACATGGACATGTTTCTTCAGCATTGTCCACACGTTTAACCATTGTGTAATGTTCATATTGATTGTTACTCGGCCAGCGTTTGTGGGTCTGACGGACCCGTTGCATTTTGTGGCTTTTAATGCCTCACAATCAAACACTTTTATGTTAAAATACTGAACAGATGTTTATTGGGATAAGGTTCCCACACGTGGTTGCAACATTGTTTGTCAACACTGTCTGCTCTCATTTTCTCGCACATTTGACCCTCTGATGTTCTGTGTACCTACACTCTGTCCTCCTCCTGTCTAGGCCTGCTGTGTGTGTGTGTGTGTGTGTGTGTGTGTGTGTGTGTGTGTGTGTGTGTGTGTGTGTGTGTGTGTGTGTGTGTGTGTGTGTGTGTGTGGACCCGGACATCTTATATGTAATAGAAATGTGTAGGTGGAGTGTATGGAGTGTGGTCATTAAATATGTACCGTATTTTCCGCACCATAAGCTGCACCTAAAAACCACAATTTTTCTCAAAAGCTGACAGTGCGGCTAATAACCCGATGCGCCTTATATATGGATTAATATTAATATTTATTTTCATAAAGTTTAGGTCTCGCAACTACGGTAAACAGCCGCCATCTTTTTTCCCCGTAGAAGAGGAAGCACTTCTTCTTCTACGGTAAGCAACCGCCCCCATAGAAGAGGAAGCGCTTCTTCTTCTACGGTAAGCAACCGCCCCCATAGAAGAGGAAGCGCTTCTTCTTCTACTGTAAGCAACCGCCAAGGTGAGCACCCGCCCCCGTAGAAGAAGAAGCGCGCGGATATTACGTTTCATTTCATTTGTGTGTTTCTGTAAAGACCACAAAATGTCTCCTACTAAGAGACACGGGTACAAGGTTCCACTGACTTTTGATATTCATGTGAACCGCACTGTGGATACAACGGGAACACGTACGGTGAATATTCGCACCACAGGGAATGAATGGTCGTCCTTCACCGTGGTTCTAGCTTGCCATGCTAACGGCCAGAAACTTCCACCCACGGTGATATTCGAAAGGAAGACCTTGCCAAAAGAGAACTTTCCAGCCGGCGTCATCATAAAAGCTAACTCGAGGGATTTGTGGATGAGTAATAACTTCAGAAAGTGAGCTTTAAATGTTTATTTTGTGTGTTGTGTGACACTAACGTATGAGCAACGTTGAGTTATTGATGTTGCTATTGCTCTGCACTATTTTGAGTGTTACTATTTTTGTGATTGCACATTTGCACATTACATTTTGGGAGTGAACAGAGTTGTTAGAACGCTGGTTTGTAATATATTATTAAAGTTTGACTGACCTATCTGACTGCTTTTTTGACATTCCCTTTAGCGTAGCGTAGGTGCGGCTAATAACACGGGGCGGCTAATAGGTAAACAAAGTTTTGAAATATGCCATTCATTGAAGGTGCGGCTTACAACACGGGGCGGCTTATGGTGCGGAAAATACGGTATTCTGATATATGTTCTTCACAGAAAATGAGCCTAAGCCAGTGAGTCTCAGTTTGAAAAATTAATTAATTGTATCATTTTTATTTGAATACAAAATGAAAACGGGTCCCACAGACCCGAACACCACACAAGGGTACACATCATTTGTGGAGTTTGTGTGTGCATGTAGTGCGGTATTTGTGAAGTGATTGAAAATTAGGAGTTAGCATGCAGCATTTAACTCTTTTAACTGCTTCTATTGCAAAGTAACCTGCAAAACAGCAACAGCTGTTAATGACATCAGTTGGTTGCCTGTGAACTGCATCACATTGTGTGAGACGTTGGAGTTGTCCGGCGGTTTTTGTGCGTCTTTTGGCGCTAATGGAAGAGAGCGTTGGCTGTCAATGCGACATATAGTTTGTTTTGGTGGAATGACGACAGAAAAAGTGTTGTTTTGGTGTGGTTACAGCCGACATTAATCAGTTTTGCTCAATACAATAATTGTTGATGCAGACCACATCCTTCCCCTCAAAGCGTCTCGGCAGACGTCATTGTTTTATCTGTTGTGAACAGTTGTTGTCACCTGTCAATCAGAGAGTTGCATTGCAATATGGTACATAATAAATGGCCATTTTGTTTAGAGTTAAGGTTTGATTTTGTGCACTGAATAATTTTCCATGCGCAATTGCAGATTTAGAGGGAACATTGGTCTCCACCTTACACTGTGAAGTGAAGGGAAACCAAATGATTTATGATCATAGTGAATGATGACAGGTTGTATTATTACCTATTTAAATCGTATTCCTGCATATTTGTATTAAATTCACACCCAAATTATTTAAGGAGCTTAAGAATATTTCAGGGGTAATTCAATGTGCTGCTTTAAGAGCTTAATTCAATGAATTAAAAAAATACCACTCCACTTCATTTTAAAGACAGCATACTCTCAGAATGTTAGGGTTCTTCATACCTTAGATTGTTCTTTGGGTAATTTCACTCAATCACACCTTTCCTTACATTTCCCATTGGAAAATATTAAACGTATGTACTATGAGCCATGCTGATATTGTATCAGTTTAATATCAGTATTGGCCAATTCTCAAGTTTTCTCAATATCAGTATTGAATCGGAAGTGGAAAAAGTTGTAGTTGGCTCCAGCATACACCAACAACAATGATAATTCAGGGCTCTGGCGGAGGATCCAAACTTAAAGGAGACAAAATAGGATCTAACTTTTTAAAATATACAGTATATATATATATATATATATATATATATATATATATATATATATATATATATATATATATATATATATATATATATATATATATATATGTATATATATATATATATATATATATATATATATATATATATATATGTATATATATATATATATATATATATATATATATATACATATATATATATATATATATATATACAAAGCCCGAAACCAGTGAAGTTGGCACGTTGTGTAAATCATAAATAAAAACAGAATACAATGATTTGCAAATCCTTTTCAACCTATATTCAATTGCATATACTGCAAAGACAAGATATTTAATGTTCGAACTGGAAAACTTTATTGTTTGCAAATATTAGCTCATTTGGAATTTGATGCCTGCAACATGTCTCAAAAAAGCTGGCACAAGTGGCAAAAAAGACTGAGAAAGTTGAGGAATGCTCATCAAACACTTATTTGGAACATCCCACAGGTGAACAGGCTAATTGGGAACAGGTGGGTGCCATGATTGGGTATAAAAGCAGCTTCCATGAAATGCTCAGTCATTCACCAACAAGGATGGGGCGAGGGTCACCACTTTGCGAACAAATGCGTGAGCAAATTGTCGAACAGTTTAAGAACAACATTTCTCAAAGAGCTAATGCGAGGAATTTAGGGATTTTACCATTTACGGTCCGTAATATCATCAAAAGGTTCAGAGAATCTGGAGAAATTACTGCAAGGCCGAAAACCAACATTGAATGCCCGTGACCTTTAATCCCTCAGGCGGTACTGCATCAAAAAGCGACATCAGTGTATAAAGGATATCACCACATGGGCTCAGGAACACTTCAGAAAACCACTGTCAGTAACTACAGTTTGTCGCTACATCTGTAAGTGCAAGTTAAAACTCTACTATGCAAAGTGAAAGCCATTTATCAACAACACCCAGAAACACCGGCGGCTTCTCTGGGCCCGAGCTCATCTAAGATGGACTGATGCAAAGTGGAAAAGTGTTCTGTAGTCTGACGAGTCCACATTTCAAATAGTTTTTTTGGAAACTGTGGATGTCTGAACAAAGAGGAAAATAACCATCCGGATTGTTATAGGCGCAAAGTTCAAAAGCCAGCATCTGTGATGGTATGGGGGTGTATTACTGCCCAGGGCATGGGTAACTTTAATGCTGAAAGGTACATACAGATTTTGGAGCAACATATGTTGTCATCATGGACGCCCCTGCTTATTTCAGCAAGACAATGTCTCCCATTGAAAATGTGTGGTGAATTATGAAGTGTAAAACACGACAACGGAGACCCCGGACTGTTGAACAACTTAAGCTGTACATCAACCAAGAACGGGAAATAATTCCACCTGAAAAGCTTCAAAAATGGGTCTCCTCAGTTCCCAAACGTTTATAGAGTGTTGTTAAAAGGAAAGGCCATGTAACACAGTGGTAAAAATGCCCCTGTGCCAACTTTTTTGCAATGTGTTGCTGCCATTAAATTCTAAGTTAATGATTATTTGCAAAAAAAAAACACTGTTTCTCAGTTGGAACATTAAATATCTTGTCTTTGCAGTCTATTCAATTGAATATAAGTTGAAAAGGATTTGCAAATCATTGTATTCTGTTTTTATTTACGAATTACACAACGTGCCAACTTCACTGGTTTTAGGGTTTGTATATATATATAGTACTATTGCTGTGATTTCTAGTCAACATTGAAAGGGAGGATCCTTGTGAGAGTGCCATGGAAATCCAGGTGGATATATCACAACTCGACAGTAAAGTCAAGGAGCAAATAAACCATAAACAAACCCAGACAGATGAAAGTATAACCTCTGTAAGGTATCTGTAACTTTGATGTGTATATCATCCGCCGCATTGAGACGCCAAGACACACGCTCCAGTATTTGGCCCACTCGAGACCTCTTAGAGAAAAGTATCTGTCAAGCCGCTGAGCAAAAGTGATGTTTGATGCCTTCCATTTTCCGCAGGCGTCGCCGCTAACTTAGGAAGGCCTTTCTACCACCAATTTCTTTATTTATATTTGGCAGGGAGAGGAGACGGGTCAAGGTGTTCCATTACATGGTAGCAATTTAGAAAAGTGGTTCCGGGCCAGGCTTTCTTGTGGCAAGAAAAAACGCCTGAAACTGGGGTACCTTCTCCACGTGGGTCACCTTCAGCTCTAAGGAATAAATAGTGGCAGGCGAAGAAAGCTTAATATACGCTGGAGTCATTGCGGCTACAATTTCTGAACAATTACTATTCTACAAACCCCGTTTCCATATGAGTTGGGAAATTGTGTTAGATGTAAATAAAAACGGAATACAATGATTTGCAAATCCTTTTCAACCCATATTCAATTGAATGCACTACAAAGACAACATATTTGATGTTTAAACTCACAAACTTTATTTTTTGCAAATAATAATTAACTTAGAATTTCATGGCTGCAACACGTGCCAAAGTATTTGGTAAAGGGCATGTTCACCACTGTGTTACATGGCCTTTCCTTTTAATGACACTCAGTAAACGTTTGGGAACTGAGGAGACACATTTTTGAAGCTTCTCAGGTGGAATTCTTTCCCATTCTTGCTTGATGTACAGCTTAAGTTGTTCAACAGTCCGGGGGTCTCCGTTGTGGTATTTTAGGCTTCATAATGCGCCACAGATTTTCAATGGGAGACAGGTCTGGACTACAGGCAGGCCAGTCTAGTACCCGCACTCTTTTACTATGAAGCCATGTTGATGTAACACGTGTCTTGGCATTGTTTTGCTGTAATAAGCAGGGGCGTCCATGGTAACGTTGCTTGGATGGCAACATATGTTCCTCCAAAACCTGTATGTACCTTTTAAGCATTAATGGTTCCTTCACAGATGTGTAAGTTACCCATGTCTTGGGCACTAATACACCCCCATACCATCACACATGCTGGCTTTTCAACTTTGCGCCTATAACAATCCGGATGGTTCTTTTCAGTTTCCAAAAACAATTTGAAATGTGGACTCGTCAGACCACAGAACACTTTTACACTTTGTATCAGTCCATCTTAGATGAGCTCAGGCCCAGCGAAGTCAACGGCGTTTCTGGGTGTTGTTGATAAAGGGTTTTCGCCTTGCATAGGAGAGCTTTAACTTGCACTTACAGATGTAGCAACCAACTGTAGTTACTGACAGTGGGTTTCTGAAGTGTTCCTGAGCCCATGTGGTGATATCCTTTACACACTGATGTCGCTTGTTGATGCTGTACAGCCTGAGGGATCGAAGGTCACGGGCTTAGCTGCTTACGTGCAGTGATTTCTCCAGATTCTTTGAACCCTTTGATGATATTACGCACCGTAGATGGTGAAATCCCTAAATTCCTTGCAATAGCTGGTTGAGAAAGGTTTTTCTTAAACTGTTCAACAATTTGCTCACGCATTTGTTGACAAAGTGGTGACCCTCGCCCCATCCTTGTTTGTGAATGACTGAGCATTTCATGGAATCTACTTTTATACCCAATCATGGCACCCACCTGTTCCCAATTTGCCCGT
This sequence comes from Entelurus aequoreus, assembly GCF_033978785.1. Lineage (NCBI taxonomy): Eukaryota > Metazoa > Chordata > Actinopteri > Syngnathiformes > Syngnathidae > Entelurus > Entelurus aequoreus. The sequence goes on from NC_084751.1 coordinate 40,550,460, forward strand.
TCACCTGTGGGATGTTCCAAATAAGTGTTTGATGAGCATTCCTCAACTTTATCAGTATTTATTGCCACCTTTCCCGACTTCTTTGTCACGTGTTGCTGGCATCAGATTCAGATGCAGTAAGGCTCTTAAAACTCCACTGTGTAGGGGGGTGGGGGGGGGGGAGCAAGTTGAAGGTGTTCCTGTGTTCTTTCATGTATGGTAATCAACAGAAAGATATTGTTCTAACCCAAGGACTTCAAAGCAGAGAGAAGACAGGATCTGCCCAATTTCCAGACGACCTCTTTTTGAACCCCTTTTTTGAACTGGTTTACGAACGTCTTTTTGAACTATTTTATGGACCTCTTTTGGAACTATTTTACGAACACTTTTTGAACTGACCTTTTCTGTGAATTGTTTACGACCTTTTCTGTGAACTTTTTGCGACCTTTGTCCTTTGGAAACAGCGGTGGCCATGTGGTGCAATCTTTTGGCAGAGCGTGCTGAGATACTGTGCAAGGGTACAGTGTACGGACGACTCTCCTCAATATTGAGTCCAAATTGAATCCTGTCTCTGTTTAATTCTTTGCCTCTTGTCTTGTTTAATAGATGTCATCAGTGTTTGAACCTGCCATCTTCGTCTAGGTTTTTTTGGATTTAGGAAATATTCAAACTGAGGGTGTCTACCAAGTCCTCACCCTGTTAAGCTGAAAAAACTGAATAATTATTTGAGATCTGTTTCTGGATTCTTTAAACATCTCCTCATTCATCTTCTTGACACAGTTGTTATTTTTATTTTCCCTGCTCTTTGTGCAGTTATTTCTTATTTTCATCTTTTCCATGCAGCTTAACAGCATGGGAAGGTGGAGAAGGTGATTCCGATGCAAGAACTTTCTGTCACCTCCAGTTGTGTTGCAGTGTGCCAGGTTCAAATCTGATGATATCTATTAAACAGACGAGAAGCAAGGAATCATGCAGAGACAGAGTTAAGTTTTGCTCAATTGAGGAGAGACGTGTTTTGGGCTGTACTGAGGGAAGGGGGGTAATCCCGACAGCCCCAGTTAGACACAATATATGATTATACAAATATGCAAATGTGCTGACAGTCGTGATATCGCCTTGTCTCTGCTCTGTCTGCGTCACAGCACTCGATGTTCGGCCTTGGCAGTCAGCAGGCTGATTCTGGAAACAAACACCGATACGAGACTGGCTTGCAGTCTTTTGGATTACCAGCTTTGTACAGACAAAGAAAAATACCACTTCGGCACAATTGATGATAACTATAGCAACGGCCCTTAAGCATAAGAGTTGTGTGATAATATATACATAATTATTCTAACACAGTGTCAAGGGCCCCACTAATGCTGATAACATTGTCGCAGATAAAGTATGTCTAAAGGTAAAATTCCCCCCCCAAAATAGTGACTTTAGGCTCATTGTGTGACACGTTTCAGCACATTTTGTAATGCCTACCTTTAGCCACAAAACGTGTTAGGGTCTGCATCAGCCGCTGACATCACCTACAGAAGACTGGAGGTAATTGCATATTGCGTAGTATGTGTTTAGGTATCATGTTAACTATATGCAGAATTTAAAGTACCGTTTTTCCGCACTGTAAGGCCCATTCAAAATTTTTTTTTTTTTCCTCCAAACTTGACGGTGCGCCTTATAACTAACTCGGTGCGCCTAATGTACGGAATAATTCTGGTTGTGCTTACCGACCTCAAATTAATTTTATTTAGTACATGGTGTAATGGTAAGTGTTTGCTTCACTGGGACACTTAAAGGACCCAAAGCATCGAGATTACCGAAATTTCACTAATAATTTCTCCTAATGTATTTTTTGGTCCTAAAAATGAATTTGCCAGTCATTTCCCACAATATTGCCGTATTTTTCAGACTATAAGGCGCACTTAAGACTTTATTTTTCTCAAAAATCGACAGTGCGCCTTATAACCCGGTGCGCCTAATGTACGGTATAATTTTGGTTGTTCTTACCGACCTCGAAGCTCTTTTATTTGATACATGGTGAAATGATAAGTGTGACCAGTAGATGGCAGTCACACATAAGAGATACGTGTAGACTGCAATAAGACTCGAGTAAACAACACCAACATTTTATATGTTCCATTGAAAATATAGAACATTACACACAAAAATATATCAAAATATTTTAGTACGACTTTGGTAAGCTATGAAGCCGCACCGCTTGATGGATTGTACATTGCTTTAACATAGGAGTATTATTATGGTGTGTGTATAAGGTAAGACATATTATCTGGCGTTTTGTTTCGCAATATTATGCAAAATAAACTTTTCTTACCTTCTGGTACCTGCTGATCTGTATTTGGGATCTGCATAAGTCCTGAAAATTTGCGCGCTTCCGCCTTTGTTGTCTGTGCCGTAGTCAATAAGCGTCTTCTTTTTTTAAGGCGCACCTGATTTTAGGGCGCATTAAAGGAGTCATATAATTTTTTTTTTTTTCTAAATGTAAAACACTTCCTTGTGGTCTACATAACATGTAATGGTGGTTCTTTGGTCAAAATGTTGCATTGATTTTATTTTACAGATCATCTTCAAGTAGCTTTCTGACAGTCGCTTCAGGATGCGTCGTTTTGGGGGCGGTCTTATTTACGTGGTTCACCTTCGGCAGCGTCTTTTCTCCGTCATCTTTGTTGTAGCGGTGTAGCGTGCAAGGACGGGAGTGGAAGAAGTGTCAAAAGATGGAGCTAACTGTTTTAATGACATTCAGACTTTACTTCAATCAATAACGGAGCAGCATCTCCTCATCGGTGGCTCACTAGTGCAACAAATGTGTTCCGTGAAAAACCGTCCGGCCGGAACTCTCTAATAACTAAAGTTCCTTGGGTGAATAATGTAAACTCACTACACCGGTATGTTTTAGCGCTTTCATGGCGAGTTAACTGAAGGATATAAGTAAGAACTTTACACTACTTTATATTAGAAATGGCAACAGCGGAGGATGAATGTCCCATAACAAGAAGATAGAGAAAAAGAAGAAGCTTATCGACTACGGCGTCGTCACGGACTACAAAGGCGGATTCGCACAAATTTTCAGGACTTATGCAGATCCCAAATACAGATCAGCAGGTACAAGAAGGTAAGAAAAGTTGCTTTTGCATAATATTGCGAAACAAAACGGCAGATAATATGTCTTACCTTATACACACACCATAATAATACTCGTATGTTGAAGCACAGTACAATCCATCAAGCGGTGCGGCTTCATAGCTTACCAAAGTCGTAAATAAATAATAAATAAATGGGTTATACTTGTATAGCGCTTTTCTACCTTCAAGGTACTCAGAGTGCTTTGACAGTATTTCCACATTCACCCATTCACACACACATTCACACACTGATGGCGGGAGCTGCCATGTAAGGCGCTAACCAGCAGCCATCAGGAGGAAGGGTGAAGTGTCTTGCCCAAGGACACAACGGACGTGACTAGGATGGGAGAAGGTCGGGATTGAACCCCAGTAACCAGCAACCCTCCGATTGCTGTACTAAAACATTTTGATATATTTTTGAGCGCCGTGTGTAATGTTCTATATTTTCAATAGAACATAGAAAATGTTGGTGTTGTTTACTCAAGTCATATTGCAGTCTACACATATCTCTTATGTGTGACTGCCATCTACTGGTAACACTTATCATTTCACAATGTACCAAATAAAAGAGCTTCCAGGTCGGTAAGAACAACCAAAAGTTAGGCCGTACATTAGGCGCACCGTCGATTTTTGAGAAAATGAAAGGATTGTAAGTGTGCTTTATAGTCCGAAAAATACAGTAATATTGTGGGAAATGACTGCAAATTTCATTTTCGGGACCAAAAAAATCATTAGGAGAAATTGTTAGTGACATTTCGGTTATCTAGATCAGTGGTCCCCAACCACCGGGTCGCGGCCCGGTACCGGTCCGCGGACCGATTGGTACCGGGCCGCACAAGAAATAAAAAAATACAAATAAAAAAATAAAAAAAATAAAACTTTTTTAAAAATTAAATCAACATAAAAAACACAATTTATACATTATATAACAATATAGATCAATACAGTCTGCAGGGATACAGTCCGTAAGCACACATGATTGTATTTCTTTATGAAAAAATAAATAAATAAAAAAATAATAATAATAATAATTCACCTCCCCTCTCTTCCCCCCCCCCCCCCCCCCCCCCCCGGTCCGTGGGACATATTTTCAAGCGTTGAAAAGCAGCTACAAAAAGGTTGGGGACCACTGATCTAGATGCTTTAGGTCCCTTAAGCAAACGCACAAATGAACAACTTATACACAGCAAGGTCAAAGCATAAAGTTCTCCTAATGAAACCGAGGACATTTTAGAGTGAACTTTCACCTTTGCTCAGACAAAAACCTTTATTGCTCCGACGCGGTCTCGTGTTCCCTGGACATTTTTTTTTCTCCCTCTCTGGTAAAACATAACTAGAACCATCGGTTGTCCAGGCTGACCTTTTTGTTTGACAGGACAGAGCACAGAGTGAATGTTTTCCTTTAACACATTAAAAAAAAAAAAAAAAAGAAGAAAGACAGGAAATGTCATGGTTTTCTCAGAAAGATTGTTTACTTTAGCAGTCGTTAAAAGGCCAGAATCATAGTGATCCATCACTGTTATGCGTGTCCTTCTTATCAAAAAAGGCTATTTCTATATTATTTTTTTCCCTTGCTCTTCCAATGTGGTGCTTTATTCAATTGATTGAGGCATGTCAATGGAGACTCAATTAATCACCGCTGTTCTGCCTCGGTAGAAGAGTGAAGATAAATCTAATTGTATAAGTGGGATTATGGAAGTCTGGGTAATATTAAAATCAATACAGGACGGGAGAAACACTACCACAGCAAAATAGCCCGATGTTCTGCCCGTATAGCTTTGCATTACTTCCAAGAAAATCCATTTAGAAAAAAGGGACCGTCCAACACATAATAGTTCAAAACTGCAGGGATTATTCCCTGCATGCTGGTTCGGCTGATATATACCGTCCTCAGTCCCGCATAGGTCAACATTTTTTTTTTTCCCCTTTAAAATTTCCCAGGCAGTCATTTTCAACCCGCTCATTGAAGCCGGTGTCATTTACTGATAGCAGCAACCAATTTGGGGGGGGATAAGAGCAGAAAAATATGATGACAAACATATTAAACATGCATGCTCATTCCGTGCCTGAGGTAAACGAATGCAAAATAACCGAAAATTGGGCCGGTCGGGTAATATTTTCATGGCTGCACGGCACAGTTTCGTGATTAACTTTGTGGCAAGGCTCGCGGTTAATCATGGCTGGGAATTAATGCAGTTGGTAAAGGCGTGTGATAAATTGGGTGGCCATACGGGCGCGCTCGCGTTTATTGGGTTTAGGGACTTGTAGGGATGAATTAGAGTATGGCGGATTCTCAGGATGCAGGCATTGCAGCGGCAGTGAATCCTCCCACTCAGTGGCGACACCTACAATATGTCTGATTTAATAGAGGCTGGCGGAAAGGAGATGGAGGCAGCAGGGGGGGGGGGGGGGGGAAACCGCAAGGGGACTGCATATTCATACAAAAGAGTGAAGGGACATGGCAGTTAGGCAGGAAGTCAAGGCAGGATGGAGTAGAAGATGTCTGACATCCTTATTTGGAAAGGAGAAGGAAGCAAAACAACCTGAGGGCTCAGAAAAGTTATTATATTCTACCTTTGGCTTTTACTTTGACCCTAAAGCAGGGATATTCCACTACCGTATTTTCTGGACCATAGGGCGCACCGGATTATAAGGCGCACTGCCGATGATCGGGTCTATTCAGGTATTTTTTCATATAAAGGGCGCACCGGATTATAAGATGCATTAAAGGCCTACTGAAATGACATTTTCTTATTTAAACGGGGATAGCAGGTCCATTCTATGTGTCATACTTGATCATTTCGCGATATTGCCATATTTTTGCTGAAAGGATTTAGTAGAGAACATCGACGATAAAGTTCGCAACTTTTGATCGCTGATTAAAAAAAGCCTTGCCTGTACCGGAAGTAGCGTGACGTCACAGGTTGTGGAGCGCCTCACATCTGCACATTGTTTACAATCATGGCCACCGGCAGCGAGAGCGATTCGGACCGAGAAAGCGACGATTACCCCATTAATTTGAGCGAGGATGAAAGATTCGTGGATGAGGAAAGTGAGAGGGAAGGATTAGAGGGGAGTGGAAGCGATTCAGATAGGGAAGATGCTGTGAGAGGCGGGTGGGACCTGATATTCAGCTGGGAATGACTAAAACAGTAAATAAACACAAGACATATATATACTCTATTAGCCACAACACAACCAGGCTTATATTTAATATGCCACAAATTAATCCGCATAACAAACACCCCCCCCCCCCATCCATAGAACCCACCAATTCAACTCAAACACCCGCACAACACACTCAATCCCACAGCCCAAAGTACCGTTCACCTCCGTAAAGTTCATACAGCACATATATTTCCCCAAAGTTACGTACGTGACATGCACATAGCGGCACGCACGTACGGGCAAGCGATCAAATCTTTGGAAGCCAAAGCTGCGTACTCACGGTAGCGCATCTGCTATCCAACTCAAAGTCCTCCTGGTTGTGTTGCTGCAGCCGGCCGCTTATACACCGCTTCCCACCGCTTCCCACCGCTTCCCACCTACAGCTTTCTTCTTTGCTGTCTTCATTGTTCATTAAACAAATTGCAAAAGATTCACCAACACAGATGTCCAGAATACTGTGGAATTTTGCGATGAATACAGACGACTTAATAGCTGGCCACAATGCTGTCCCAATATGTCCGCTACAATCCGTGACGTCACCCGCAAACGTCATCATACCGAGACGTTTTCAGCAGGATATTTCGCGGGAAATTTAAAATTGCACTTTACTAATCTAACCCGGCCGTATTGGCATGTGTTGCAATGTTAAGATTTCATCATTGATATATAAACTATCAGACTGCGTGGTCGGTAGTAGTGGGTTTCAGTAGGCCTTTAAAGGGGTCATATTATGATTTTTTTCTAAATTGAAAACATTTCCTTGTGGTCTACTAACTGTTTTAATGACTGTGGAAGTCGCTTCCTAGCAGCTCCACTGTAGACACGGCACAAGAGCCAAGCGTGCAGGTTTAACAAAGTTTTTAATGTTTTTAACAAGCTTTCAAAAATGTCTTTCGGCATGTCGTGACGTTGCCGTCGCTCCCAATCCTCTCTCTCTCTCTGCTCCCGGCCGCTTACTGTTAAAGACAACAGATATTTTGATTCACACGTACCACCTGTGAAATCTAATCACCTGCCAGCTGTGTCTCGCCGTCCCACACATGCCCCGCCCCTAGCTGATGGTGCTCCACCCTCGACACCATTGCCAGAGGCGGTGACCTTTGCTCTTGCAGACGCGCTGACTCACTTCCCTCCACATTGACATTCAGACTTTACTGAAGTTCCGTGGGTGAATTATGTAAACCCGCTACACTGGTAGTTTTTAGCGCTTCCATAGCTAGATATCAGTCAGAACTGTACGCTACTTTGTATTAGAAAAGGCAACAGCGGAGGGTGAATGTCCCTGTGGAGGGGGGCGTGGCCTGCGGGCCTGCCGCGGAACAGGGTGTGCCAGGACCGGCCTCGAAGACATCGACAGGTGCGTGGATGGCCCAGGTGGGCCTTGTGATATAATCACCTGTCGCCTTTATTAGCAGCAGCCTAAATGAGACACGTTGTGGGAGCTGACACGAGAAGACATTGGCTGGAAAGCAACCCGCTGTACGAACTTATAACAATAAAACAGTGTTGTAACCCTGATCCGGGCTCTCATGGCGGTGTTTGGTGGTCTGTGGAACCCACTGGAGGGTAACTTTCATTGTCCCATAACAAGAAGATAGTGAAAAAGAAAAAGCTTATTGACTACGGGGTCTGCACGGACTACAATGGCGGACGTGCGCAAATTTTCAGGTTACTAAGGTTTGAACAAATAAATGACGAGTATCGAAGTAAAACATTTTTAAAAAATGTCTGTGTATGACATTTTGACAATAAAACTTATCTACGTCAAAATATTGGGGTCTTTTTCAAAAGTTAATTAACGGGTTGTATCATGATTTTCTTTGTACATCTAAAACCCTTCCTTGTGGTCAACATAACATGTAATGATCGTTCTTTGGTCGAAATTTTGCATAGAGTATGTTTTACAGACCATCTTCAAGCTGTTGTATATTTGTTGGTCGTGTCACTCTCCCAGGACAGAGTGACTGTGTGATGGGTGATGAGCCAAAAAGACACCAAGGAGGAATCGTCAAACAAAAAGCTGTATTTGTTTTAGCGAGCCTCAGACAGGAACTGCAGATTCCAGGAGAAAGAGTATGGACCTGATTACTCTCCTATTGTCATCTCGGACCACTGTCCTTAAATACCTTTTACACGAAGACTTTGTAATTTTAGCCTTGGAGCCGGCCAGTCTGGACAAAGCCCAGTTTGTTGTTTGGCCACTCAATCTATTTCCTGACTTTATCCCTCTGCTCAGTTTGAGGCGGGTGTCCCCCGACCCCTGACCTCTACTCCTACCTGTGGGGGCTCCTACCAGATGTCGCTAATGTGTTTATAATCACTCCTAAAATCCAAGCCTGCTTTCCTTGAGGATTCCAATTGTCCTGGGGGCAAGAACCACCACTCTCTGGATGAGCTGTGATGGACATCCGCACCCGAAGCTATCTAAGGGCGTATTTCCTTAATAGTATAATCCCCTAAAAGAGCCTGTGACCAAATAAAAATGCATGCTAGTTCACAATCATGTAAGAAAAATGTACATGGTATAATTAACCGTCTTATGTACGTGTCTTCATTAACTGGTTTATTATAATATTATAATATAATATAATATAATAATAACACTCATACCAGTCAACATTTTCACAATATGGCACATTTTCCAGGAACATGGGTAAAACTAATGAATTTTCTTTTTCATCACATATCGCGGTTAAATCAATAAAAATACATTAATACTACAATTGTGTTGGATTGCAACCTACGTGCCTTGCACACAACACACTTACCAAAAAGTCATTAACCGCTGTACCATTCACTCTGATTCCGTCGTCTTCATATGCATCTATCTCCCTCGCATTGTTGATGTGATTTAATCATGTGACATGCAATTCGCGGCGATGCTTTCATGAAACCACCCCTCCCCCGAGTGATGCAGAGGCTTGTTGAGCGTCCTCAATTGCTGGTAAGGATTTTTTTTTTTACGTGAATAGCAACATTTGTGAAAAAAACAGGACTGGTAAGATGCCAGAAAAGAACAGAAAATGGGAAGGTTGACACGTTTGGCCCTACTCCCTGTGCACACTCCCGAAGACTTCCGATGAGCTGGCCAGCGCTACCGAGTACTTTTCCTCTCTGGTCCGTAGGACACGACGTCCACAGTTTCCAAAAACAATTTGAAATGTGGACTCGTCAGACCACAGAACACTTTTCCACTTTGCGTCAGTCCATCTTAGACGAGCTCGGGCCCAGCGAAGCCGGCGGCGTTTCTGGGTGTTGTTGATAAATGGCTTTCGCCTTGCAGAGTAGAGTTTAAACTTGCACTTACAGATGTAGCGTCAAACTGTAGTTACTGACAGTGGTTTTTTGAAGTGTTCCTGAGCACATGTGGTGATATCCTTTACACACTGATGTCGCTTTTTCATGCAGTACCGCCTGAGGGATCGAAGGTCACGGGCCTAGCCGCTTGCATGCAGTGATTTCTCCAGATTCTCTGATTCTTTTGATGATATTACGGACCGTAGATGGTGAAATCACAAAATTCCTTACAATAGCTGGTTGAGAAATGTTGTTCTTAAACTGTTCCACATTTCGCTCACGCATTTGTTCACAAAGTGGTGACCCTCGCCCCACCCTTGTTTGTGAATGACTGAGCATTTCACGGCAGCTGCTTTTATACCCAATCATGGCACCCACCTGTTCCCAATTAGCCTGTTCACCTGTGGGATGTTCCAAATAAGTGATTGATGAGTATTCCTCAACTTTCTCAGTCTGTTTTGCCACTTGTGCCAGCTTTTTTGAAACATGTTGCAGGCATCAAATTCCAAATGAGCTAATATTTGCAAAAAATAACAAAGTCTACTAGTTCGAGCATTAAATATCTTGTCTTTGCAGTCCATTCTATTGAATATAGGTTGAAAAGGATTTGCAAATCATTGTATTCTGTTTTTATTTACGATTTACACAACGTGCCAAATTCACTGGATTTTGGGGTTTTGTAATAAAAAGCTTCATAATTGAACAAACACAAACTTGTAGTGATTTGTGGTGCAGGTGCTCCCAAAATACATACTAGGCAATATGAAATTGCCTCCAGTCTTCTGTAGCTGACGTCAGCAGGCTGATGCAGCCCTGTTTACATTCAGAAGCTAAAGGTGGACGTTCTGAAGCAACACCGCTTTGGGGGGAATTTTACCTGTCGACATCATTTTTGAGGTCCAATGCTGTAGTCATGAGAGTGGCTCTTTTACTTTTCTTCATTAAAAAGTGCAGAGACTGCAGTGCAATCACAGTATTCGTTAAAGTTAAAGATAAAGTACCAATGATAGTCACACACACACTAGGTGTGGTCAAATTTGCATTTGACCCATCCCCTTGTTCACCCCCTGGGAGGTGAGGGGAGCAGTGGGCAGCAGTGGCGCCACGCCCGGGAATAATTTTTGGTGATTTAACCCCCAATTCCAACCCTTGATGCTGAGTGCCAAGCAGGGAGGTAATGGGTCCCATTTTTTTTAGTCTTTGGTATGACTCGGCCGGAGGTTTGAACTCACAACCTACCGATCTCAGGGCGGACACTCTAACCACTAGGCCACTGAGTAGTAGTAGGGAGACATTTAGTTCCAAGTTATCAGTGTTAGTTATAAGTTTATAAGAACTGAACTGGGCAAGAAAGCATTTAGGTTTTCAGCACCGAAGGAATTGGAATAACCTACAATCGAATATTAAACTTCAAACCCTCGTTACATTGAATGAGTTTAAAGCTTCTGTGAAAGAACTGCAGTCTACCTTGTGTGTATGCTCATGTGTTATGTGAGCAAGTTTTAATGTTGTCAATGTGATGTTTTATGTGTTGTTAACTGTTTTTTAATGTAACCTTGCTGCTGCCCTCTTGGCCACGTCTCCCTTGGAAAAGAGATCTTTGAGATATTACCTGGTTAAATAAAGGCTAAATAAAATAAAAATAAAATAAAATAAGACTGCCGTATTTTACAAACACTTATGTATATAATAAAGTTATTTGGGTGAATTATGTAAACTCACTACACCGGTATGTTTTAGTGCATTCATGGCAGTGGCGTGCGGTGAGGTTAATGTCTGGTGAGGCACTGCATCATCACAGTCAGATTTACAAACATGTGAACTCTAAATAGTATCTTATTCACCATGTGATTGGCAGCAGTTAACGGGTTATGTTTAAAAGCTCATACCAGCATTCTTTACACAACTGTAGCACACAAAAAAGCCCATTTAATAAAAAAAAACATTATTATGGTCTTACCGTTCTTGCTGGACATCCACACAGCCAGCCTTTGCGTGTGTACCACACCGTTTGAAAAGTACGGGTCTTCTGTCCCGAAGTCAAAAGCAAACCTTTTAGCTGCGGCGTTGGTCTACCTTTAATTACTACCTCCTGCTTCGATTGAAAGTCCAGTTTAGAAAACTGTTTTATTTTACATATGTAATCCTCCATGTTTTTAATAAAAGTCCAGGCGAGAGGAAATAAACAATCGCTGCACTAATTGACTTGCAAAGTTTTTTTTTTTTGTTTTTTTTTCTTCTGCGGCCGAGGAATGATCTCTGGGATCACTACCGCCCTCTACCACCAGGAGGCCGGATTACTGCGAGCCTCAACCAGTACGTCTTTTGCAGCAGTTTTATGAATGCTCAGCACAAGAAATACGTTACACACATACAGTTTTTGACAAAATACACTGTACATTATATACCTCAGCTAACTAAACTATGCCATAGTTTAGTTAGCTGATATAATTCATATAGCAATACAGTCTCACTGCACAGCAGCTCAGCAGTTAGCCGAGTCATTGTGCACAATCCATGTTGAGGCACAAATCAGTGACGTGCCTCAACCGCACCGTCTCTTCTCAGTATTTGAACGGCAAATGTGAAAATAAAAATAAAAATAATCTAAAACTGGTGAAGTTAAATGGAAAATAACTTTAGTATAATCACTGGATACATATAACAATTTAATTATTATTTTTTTCTTTTTACATTTTTTTTCTTTCCATGATGGCAGGTGAGGCCCCGCCTCCCCTGCCTCTAGTGACTGCACGCCACTGATTCATGGCGAGTTTACTGACAGATATAAGTAAGAACTTTACACTACTTTATATTAGAAATGGCAACAGCGGAGGATGAATGTCCCATAACAAGAAGATAGACAAAAAGAAGGACCTTATTGACTACGGTGTCGGCACGGATTACAAAGGCGAACGCACACAAATTTTCAGGACGTATGCAGATCCCAAATACAGTTTAGCAGGTACCAGAAGGTAAGAAAAGTTGCTTTTGCATAATATTGCGAAACAAAACGCCAGATAATATGTCTTACCTTATACACACACCATAATAATACTCTTATGTTGAAGCACAGTACAATCCATCAAGCGGTGCGGCTTCATAGCTTACCAAAGTTGTACTAAAACATTTTGATAGATTTTTGAGCGCCGTGTTAATGTTCTATATTTTCAATGAAACATATAACATTTTGGTGTTGTTTACTTGAGTCATATTGCAGTCTACACATATCTCTTATGTGTGACTGCCATCTACTGGTCAAACTTATCATTGCACCAAGTACCAAATAAAATAGCTTCGAGGTCAGTAAGCACAACCCAAATAATTCCGTACATTAGGCGCACCGTGTTATAAGGCGCACTGTCGATATTTGAGAAAATGAAAGGATTTTAAGTGCGCCTTATAGTCCGAAAAATACGGTACTATTATAAAACATTCAACAGCTGAGGACTCTTACTGTAGATTCACAGCTGATGTTGAATTTAGCTACAGTAGAGAGTGACAACATATTTCTCCGAGTTAAAAAATAGCTGTTTAGGGTCTTTGAACCGACATCTTCCCCAGCATGCAGACACTCCAGCATGAAGGCGAGCTCCACTTCCGTCCTTACTGAGGGAAGTTTTCTTCTCGGGTGTCCTGCGGGCACATGGGCAGCCGACGGACGCCAGAGAGAACGAATCGAGGGAGACGTGGAACTTGTAACAGTGTAATGCAAGGCGCCAGGAACATAAGGGCCCACGGGGGTTCTTGCCATCGCTGATCCTTACATATTAATACAATGTGTGTTTCTGAATAAGCGGAGGCGGAAGATATATATATATTTTTTAAAATACAGAAAATAAAAGGAGTTTGGATTTTAGCGTCGGTTCCCACTGAGGGATGGAGATTCCAATACTTCTACCCTCTTTTTATGATACGCCTCCCCCCAAGAGAGCGGGAACGACTAACAGAATTAGGCATGAATGCCCGCTTGATGCGTTTGGCGCGATGCATTAGAAAAAAAGACTCACTGGCACAGTATGCACTTTGATTGCCTTTTCAAAGGGAATAATCAAGTTACATTTAACATGACAATAGCAGCTTCTAATAAACAATAACAAAAAAAAATGTGTCCCGTTTCTTGTTATGATCCTTTGTTTATGAAATATACATAAGTCATGCTGAACGTTTTAGTTTTCTAAACATGTTAAGATGCGACACCTCGAGAAAGCCTTCATCGTAGATTTTTGCAGTGGTTCTCTAATATGTAAGTTGAATTGATTGTACCCTCTAAAACAGTGTTTTTCAACCATAGTCAGGTGTGCCGTGGGAGATTATCTAATTTCACCTATTTGGGTTGAAATAGTTTTTTGCAAACCAGTAATTATAGTCTGCAAATGATGTGTTGTTACACAGAGTAACCGTGTAATACTCTACCATATCAATAGGTGGCAGCAGGTTACTAATTGCTTTGTAGATGTCGGAAACAGCGGGAGGCAGTGTGCAGGTAAACATGTGTCTAATGCTTAAACTAAAAATAAACAAAAAGGTGAGTGCCCCTACGGAAAGACATTGAAGCTTAGGGAAGGCCATGCAGAACGAAACTAAAACTGAACTGGCTACAAAGTAAACAATAACAGAATGCTGGACGACAGCAAAGACTTACTGTGGAGCAAAGACGGCGTCCACAATGTACATCCGAACAGGACATGACAATCAACAATGTCCCCACAAAGAAGGATAAAAACAACTGAAATATTCTTGATTGCAGGAAAAATTGCTCAAAGGAAGACATGAAACTGCTACAGGGAAACACCAAAACAAGAGAAAAAGCCACCAAAATAGGAGCGCAAGACAAGAACTGAAACACTACACACAGGAAAACAGCAAAAAAACTTAAAATAAGTCAGGGTGGGATGTGACAGGTGGTGACAGTACACCTACTTTGAGACAAGAGCTATATTGATGCATGCTTGGTTATGGTTTAAAGTCATATCCAACGACTTTTTACTGTGAACCGAGTTTCATATTTTTAATGATTTCTGCTGGTGGTGTGCCTCTGTATTTTGTCAACGCAAAAAATGTGCCTTGGCTCAAAAAAGGTTGAAAAACACTGGATTATAGCACTGAAAATGTTGTAAAGTAACTAAAGCAAACACAATAATCATGTTTGAACCTGACAGTGAGTGTCCCTAAGAAAAAGTCATTGAAGCTTAGGGAAGGCTATGCAGAACAAAACTAAAACTGAACTGGCTACAAAGTAAATAAAAACAGAATGCTGGACGACAGCAAAGACTTACTGTGGAGCAAAAACGGTGTCCACAATGTACATCCGAACATGACATGACAATCAACAATGTCCCCACGAAGAAGGATAAAAACAACTGAAATATTCTTGATTGCAGGAAAAATTGCTCAAAGGAAGACATGAAACTGCTACAGGGAAACACCAAAACAAGAGAAAAAGCCACCAAAATAGGAGCGCAAGACAAGAACTAAAACACTACACACAGGAAAACAGCAAAAAAACTCAAACTAAGTCAGGGCGTGATGTGACAGCTGGTGACAGTACACCTACTTTGAGACAAGAGCTATATTGATGCATGCTTGGTTATGGTTTAAAGTCATATCCAATGACTTTTTACTGTGAACCGAGTTTCATATTTTTAATGATTTCTGCTGGTGGTGTGCCTCTGTATTTTGTCAACGCAAAAAATGTGCCTTGGCTCAAAAAAGGTTGAAAAACACTGGATTATAGCACTGAAAATGTTGTAAAGTAACTAAAGCAAACACAATAATAATGCTTTGTAGATGTCGGAAAACAGCGGGAGGCAGTGTGCAGGTAAAAATGTGTCTAATGCTTAAACTAAAAATAAACAAAAAGGTGAGTGCCCCTACGAAAAGGCATTGAAGCTTAGGGAAGGCTATGCAGAACGAAATTAAAACTGGACTGGCTACAAAGTAAACAAAAACAGAATGCTGGACGACAGCAAAGACTTACTGTGGAGTAAAGACGGCGTCCACAATGTACATCCGAACAGGACATGACAATCAACAATGTCCCCACGAAGGAGGATAAAAACAACTGAAATATTCTTGATTGCAGGAAAAATTGCTCAAAGACATGAAACTGCTACAGGGAAACACCAAAACAAGAGAAAAAGCCACCAAAATAGGAGCGCAAGACAAGAACTAAAACACTACACACAGGAAAAAATCAAAAAAAATCAAAATAAGTCAGGGTGTGATGTGACAGGTGGTGACAGTACACCTACCTTGAGACAAGAGCTATATTGATGCATTTATAAATAGTTGATTTATATAGGCTAGTAAGGTAAAGTTTTGTACCTGACAAGTTTCGGCTATCTTGCTTCTGCAGCCTTCCTCAGAGGTGTCACGTGATGTTAGTGTGACGTCATCTGTGTGTTATATGGATTGTTCCATCCCACCTGAGGTGGTGGGATGGCGGTGTCCCCTGGTGTGCGTCGGGGGTAGGGCGGGGCGCCCCCTGTTGTCCTATATAAATCAACTATTTATAAATACACATTAGTAGGCTAAATGAACCTCTTTAACATATATTGATGCATGCTTGGTTATGGTTTAAAGTCATATCCAACGACTTTTTACTGTGAACCGAGTTTCATATTTTTAATGATTTCTGCTGGTGGTGTGCCTCTGTATTTTGTCAACGCAAAAAATGTACCTTGGCTCAAAAAAGGTTGAAAAACACTGGATTATAGCACTGAAAATGTTGTAAAGTAACTAAAGCAAACACAATAATCATGTTTGAACCTGACAGTGAGTGTCCCTAAGAAAAAGGCATTGAAGCTTAGGGAAGGCTATGCAGAACGAAACTAAAACTGAACTGGCTACAAAGTAAACAAAAACAGAATGCTGGACGACAGCAAAGACTTACTGTGGAGCAAAGACGGCGTCCACAATGTACATCCGAACATGACATGACAATCAACAATGTCCCCACGAAGGAGGATAAAAACAACTGAAATATTCTTGATTGCAGGAAAAGTTGCTCAAAGGAAGACATGAAACTGCTACAGAGAAATACCAAAACAAGAGAAAAAGCCACCAAAATAGGAGCGCAAGACAAGAACTAAAACACTACACACAGGAAAACAGCAAAATAACTCAAAATAAGTCATGGTGTGATGTGACAGGTGGTGACAGTACACCTACTTTGAGACAAGAGCTATATTGATGCATGCTTGGTTATGGTTTAAAGTCATATCCAACGACTTTTTACTGTGAACCGAGTTTCATATTTTTAATGATTTCTGCTGGTGGTGTGCCTCTGTATTTTGTCAACGCAAAAAATGTGCCTTGGCTCAAAAAAGGTTGAAAAACACTGGATTATAGCACTGAAAATGGTGTAAAGTAACTAAAGCAAACACAATAATAATGCTTTGTGGATGTCGGAAAACAGCGGGAGGCAGTGTGCAGGTAAAAAGTTGTCTAATGCTTAAACCAAAAATAAACAAGAGGTGAGTGTCAGAATAATTGATATCTAAATTATCACAATACTTTGTGTTGAAATGAGTTCCTGGCAAGAAGACAAAAGCCGTCTTTGAAACCTACCAAGAAGAATGCTCGTAAAACTCCACTGTGTAAGGGGGAAACCAACATGAAGGGTTTTTTGTTTTCTTTCATGCATGGTAATCAACAGAAATATATTGTTCTAACCCAAGGACTTCAAAGTGGAGAGAAGGCAGGATCTGCCCAATTTCCAGACGACCTTTTTTTGAACCTCCTTTTTATACTATTTTATGAACTCTTTTTGAACTATTTTATGGACCTCTATTTGAACTGTTTTACGAACACTTTTTGAACTGACCTTTTCTGTGAACTGTTTACGACCTTCTCTGTGAACTGTTTGCGACCTTTGTCCTTTGGAAGCAGCTGTGGCCATGTGGTCGGGGAGGGTCCAAAATAAAAGAAAGAGGCGTGCAATCTTTTGGCAGAACGTAATGACACTGCACAAGGGTACAGATGTGCACGTTTCTCCTCAATGAACCACATTGAATTTTGTCTCTGTTTGATTTTTTGCTTCTTGTCTTGTTTAATAGATGTCATCAGTGTTTGAACCTGACAGTGAGTGTCCCTAAGAAAAAGACATTGAAGCTTAGGGAAGGCTATGCGGAACAAAACTAAAACTGAACTGGCTACAAAGTAAACAAAAACAGAATGCTGGACGACAGCAAAGACTTACTGTGGAGCAAAGACGGCGTCCACAATGTACATCCGAACACGACATGACAATCAACATTGTACCCACAAAGAAGGATAAAAACCACTGAAATATTCTTGATTGCTAAAACAAAGTAGATGCAGGGAAAAATCGCTGAAAGGAAGACATGAAACTGCTACAGGAAAATACCCAAAAAAGAGAAAAAGCCACCAAAATAGGAGCGCAAGACAAGAACTAAAACACTAAACGAAAAAACTCAAAATAATCCGAACCCTTTCACCGTATTTCTTTTGCACTTTCTTGTTTATCATATGCATTGTTTATGTTCTTTGATGTGACAGGTGGTGACAGTACACCTACTTTGAGACAAGAGCTATAGTGATGCATGCTTGGTTATGGTTTAAAGTCATATCCAACAATTGCGACAACGCCTTTTTACTTTCAACTGAGTTTGTTTTTTTTAATGATTTCTGCATTTTTTCAACACAAAAAAATGTGCCTTGGCTCAAAAAAGGTTGAAAAACACTGCTCCAAAAAGCATTTTTTTTTTGTATAAGAGCATTGCTGTATTTCTGAAAGGCCAAAGAGTGGAGTCACAAGCTTTTTTTTTTTTTTTACTTTAATTTGCGTCTTCCTATTTTATGACAACGTCGCTTTCATGTCCTGATCTGACACATGTATTTCCAGTCCTTGCTGCAACTCTCTGCGGCACAAAGAATTGCTTTTTCTATTTCCCAGCTGCCAGTTATCCGAGAGATATTCTCCATCCAGCTTCTCCTCTGTCAGCTCCGAGAAAGATCGGTTTACAGGGAAAAACTTTCTGCAGCGTTTTTTGTTTACTCCTCTAAAGCCGTTTTCCGGAAACTGTGGACGAGCTGGGAAGTTTACCTGGCAAAATCCTTTGCTCGGTTCATTTTGTCTGACTCTGATTACAAAGCTGTTTCCATGTCTGTTGTGGTGTTGTTTGGGGAGGTTTGTATCAGTCAGTTGGCAGACATTTAATGTTTGAAAAGTTGCATTAACATACTTTCTAAAAAAAAAAAAAATCAATTATATTTCTACGTTGGTCTTTGTAATATGTTTAATTATGGGCCTGCTTTAATGCAAGCAGCCCATATTATTATTGCTCATACTTCAACTTTTAGTATTATAGTTCCGCACGTTTCTCTTACGATTAATACGAGACGAACCGGCCAACGAACCCCCACATATGCTATACCAGGGGTCGGCAACCCGCGGCTCCGGAGCCGCATGCGGCTCTTTGACCACTCTGATGCGGCTCAGCTACATACTTGCCGACCCCCCGATTTTCCCAGGAGACTTATGGATCTCAGTGTCTCTCATAGATAACTCCCAGGGAAAATATAATCCTATTTAAACTCTAATTACTAAATAAAGGGAGTGCCCTTATTGCACTGCAGTAATAGTCCTCTACAGCGTTTACAAAAAGCGTGCCATCCCGGCCACATGTTGTACGTTTAGTTTTTTCTTGCACACATAGGAGACAGCAAAGCATATTTAGTCATCAGCCACACAGCTTACACTGACGGTAGCCGTATCAAACAACTTTAACATTGTTACGTTACAAATATGCGCCACACTGTGAACCCACACCAAAAAAGAATGAAAAACACATTTCTGGAGAACATCCCACCGTAACACAACATAAACACAACACAACCAATACCCAGAATCCCATGCAGCCCTAACTCTTCCGGTCTACATTATACACCCCCGCTACCACCAAATCCCCCCACACATCAACCCCCCCACCCCTCTCCGTGCGTTGGTTGAGCGGAAGAGTTAGGGCTGCATGGGATTCTGGGTATTGGTACCGTCAGTGTAAGATGTGTGGCTGCTGAGGTAGTACGCCTTGCTGTCACTTACGTGAGCAAGCTGAAACTGCATTCTGCATGTGGTCGAGCGGGTACGCTGTTTGGGCAGGCTGTAGAGGGCGCCAAAAGCAGTGTCATCACACCCTGATAATCGGGAGTCTCCCGGGAAAAATGAGAGGTTTGGCAAGTTTGACGCTATCAAGCGCCGACTCGCGGGCCGCACTAACATCAAATTTCCACATTAAAGTGCGTGCCGGTGCGTGTGTCGGAGACCCCTAGTTAACATAGCACAAAGCGTTTAAGCTTTTTATGCGGTGTTTTTCATTTTAATTTTTTATTTTCTTTAATTTGTGAAACTTGCCAAAATGGCTCTTTGAGTGGTAAAGGTTGCCGACCCCTGTGTTATACCGTTGGAAAGGTCTCGTCGGGAAAATTTCGCGTTACCCTGGCGACGCTATTCACGAATAAAGTGAAAAAATGGGCCAATTTAATGGGTACATACCCTTTTAATGGACGATTGCTCTGAGACAAACGCCAAAAAGACACGATTACCTCCTCTTGTAGCTCAGCCGTTCTTTCACATAGCTCGGTGCTTAACGTCTCATTTTGTTCAAAAACTTGTTTACTTTAACCCTTGCTATAAAGTTTTTACGTCCAGTGTTTGGTTTTGGCTGGATGGCGATTGGAAGGAGGCGAGCAAGCTTTTTTTGGCTCCACTGCAAAAACTGAAATCTAAGTAAGATTAAGTATCTCAAATTAGGGTGATATTTGCTTATTTTCTGTCTAATAAGATAATTATTCTCACTAAGCAGATTTTATGTTAGAGTGTTTTACTTGTTTTAAGGGTTTTGGTGCTAAATGATCTCAGTAAGATATTACAGCTTGTTGCTGAGATTTGATGACCTATATTGAGTAAAACATGCTTGAAACTAGAATATCAACTGTTGCAAAGCTGTGTCATCAACACTCACAAGTATAAAACTACTTTTTTAAAGTAATAATTTCTTATTTCAACCATGAAAAAAAAATCTTGATTTTGACACAAATATGTCTCATAATTAAAACAGATGACAGCCAAATGAACTTTGCTGTTTTATTTTCAATGAAACAAGATAAAATACGTACTCACATAGTAGTACAGTTGGCACAGTACAGTAAACTGACAGTTAATATTTAAAAATGTAACATTTCTAACAATTTTGAACAGAAATAGTTCATGCACATTCAGATAAATTCCTCAAAATTACAATAAAAAAAATTTGGCCGGGGGCCGGGCTGTATATATGCGCACTAATTGACTGAAAGAGCACGCACTTGGCGCGATGATGTCATGTTATCGATGGAAAAATGCATCTTTAGACCATATGATTTGCCTGAGCGGCTAGGAGACCCCGAGAGTAACAAGCGATTGCCTTGTTGCCTTTCCATTAAGAACAATAAATTAGTTTTTAGTATAAGTTTGCTGGTTCAAGAAATGTAGTGCCGAACGCATATCATTATGTCAAGATAATGGCACTAGCATTTTCATCTGTTTTAATTTTGAGACACAATTGTGTCAAAATCATGATTTTTTTATTTCATGCTTGAAATAAGAAATGATTACTTTAAAAAAGTAGTTTTATACTTGTGAGTGTTGATGACACAGCTTTGCAACAGTTGATATTCTAGTTTCAAGCATGTTTTACTCAATATAGGTCATCAAATCTCAGCAACAAGCTGTAATATCTTACTGAGATCATTTAGGACCAAAACACTTAAAACAAGTAAAAGACTCTAACATAAAATCTGCTTAGTGAGAAGAATTATCTTATTAGACAGAAAATAAGCAAATGTCACCCTTATTTGAGATATTTAATCTTACTTATATTTCAGTTTTTGCAGTGTAGCCAAAAAAGGCTCGCTCGCCTCCCTAATTTAAGAATATTTTTCAACATATTGAGGAAAAAAGGTGTCTTTTTTTTCTACCAAGAAAAGTGCACTTGTTATTAGTGAGAATATTCTTATTTTAAGGTATTTTCAGGTTCATTGAGGTTAGCTATTTTGACTTGTTTTGGAAAGTCTTAACAAGCCGCCAAATGTTCTTGTTCTATTGGCAGATAATTTTGCTTAGTTCAAATAAAATACCCCTCATTTTAGTTTTTTTATTTCTTGTTTTTGAACACTGACTTTTTGCAGTGTAGCATCTCTCATATGAGCATGCTAACGTTTTGCTACTTTCTATGTCTACACCAACAAATACCGCATTTCGGTATTTCTCCTTACCCAGTCATGTTCTAGCTTCTTAACGTTAGCATGCTAGTATGCTAACATTAGTATGGCAGCTTTTCCAGCTAATATTACACTTTTGTCTCTAATTCCGCAGCCATACACCTTAGAGTGTATGGCTGCCTACACTTTTTTTTCAATCTGTCGCACTTTTATTATTTCATTATTTTAATCTCGCAATTTTACTTTTTTATCCGAACCCTTTCACCGTATTAATTTTGCACTTTCTTGTTTAGCTTATGCATTGTTTATGTTCTTTGTTTTTATGCTCTATGCTTTTTAACTTTTTAAAGCACTTTGGTCCAATTTTAAAATAGTAAACGTGCTATATAAATAAAGTTGCCTTGCCTAGCCTTAGAGTCCTATAACTTGGAATGTGCAGCTTTTTAACTTTAACATGCTAGCACGCTAACATTAAAGTGCTAAAATTTTTTTGGGCAAATTTTACACTTGTTTCTCCAATTCCGCAACCATACAACTTGCTGTCATATAACTTGGTATGTGAAACATGTTAACTGTTAGCATGTTTATGTTAGCATGCTACCATTGAAATGCTAGGTTTTTTTTTTAGCTAATTTTTGCAACCGCTTACCCTACAGTCGTATAACTTGGTATGAGACACTTGTTAACTGCTAGCATGCTAATGCTCTTGGCCCATCCCGCATCGCACAGTCACTCTGTCCTGGTAGAGTGGCTTGAGGGTTCCTGGTTCAATCCCCACCTTCTACCAACCTCGTCACGTCCATTGTGTCCTTGAGCAAGACACTTCACCCTTGCTCCTGATGGGTTGTGGTTAGGGCCTTGCATGGCAGCTCCCGCCATCAGTGTGTGAATGTGTGTGTGTGAATGGGTGAATGTGGAAATAGTGCTTTGAGTACCTTGAAGGTAGAAAAACGCTATACAAGTATAACCTGTGAACGTCTCCTGCGTGGTGGGTTCTCCTGGGACCGACAGAACTTTCCTGAGCCCGAGACACAGGTTTGAGCAAGTCTTTATTCTTGTCTGTTATAGTGTTCAGGGCTGTGTCGCCAGCTGCCTCCGTGCTTCCTCCTTCTCGTTCGTGTGGGCTTTCCATCCGTTCCTCGTACGCCGCTGCTGATAAAGGCGACAGGAGATCAGATAACCAGCCCCAGCTGGGCAATCTACTCACCTGCCAGCTGGGCGTCGAAGCCGGCCATACACACTCCCTTCCCGCAGGAGGCTCGCCGACCACGCCCCCCTCCACATAACCCATTTACCATTTACTATAAATAGTTTGTCTGCGTTAGGTCTTACGATATCAATATCACTTGCTTAATATTCAAGTCACAGATTGATGAAGTTTTGTTGGCGGTTTTTGGAAGATTATTCATTGGGTTTTATGGGCGTAATAGAGGACTCCGTTGTAAGCGGGCTTTTATTTGCATTAAAAAATACATCTGTCATCATAATGATTGTGAACGATAGGCAAACTTTCCAAAAACCAAAAAAAGCCAGTTCCCCTTTAAAACCTCCATAGGGTATTCAGACTCCAAAGCACCAAAGAAGGAATGGAGAGGTGGGGGGTGGGATATGAAGTGAGATCACAGGCTTCCCCATCTTCTTTCATCCATATCTATTCGCACAATGACTCTCAATCCTCCCGAGCTCATTCAATTTTAAGCAAGCTCGATAGGGTGTCTCTAATCCCATCATCGGGGATTAGTGGGCTGCATGGGGGACCATTACTGTATGTAATCTCAACTGTATTGCCGTGTGGAGAAACCGTTATGTAATTTTGCAGTTTCTGGACCTTTGGGCCGCAGTTGTCAACCATGTTAACGACGACGTAGGTCAATGACGGATGCATTTTGTTATTATTAATTGGAATTATAGATTCCCTGATTAAACATTTTAAAGTTATGCAATGTTGATACAGGACAGTGACGCTGAGGGGTTGAAAATTAAAGACGAATTTGGCTATACTGCTACTTCCGCTACCCAGTTGCAGTGTTTAACTCATCCACGCTCGATGGACTGCCACCGAAGATACTGACTACAGAGTTTGAGGCGCACGGTCGTCGTTGCGCATCATGCTGAAAATGAGAAAAAAGATTTAAACAATGGGTGCAACCAGACTTAAGACCTATCCGTAGAAATCCAATTTGTATTGCATTTTAAACCAACCAAATGGGGTTTTCCTGTGTTTTTTTGTGGTTCAGACTGTGGAGGGGGGCGTGGCCTGCTGACCTGCAGCGAAACGGGGTGTGCCAGGACCGGCTTCGAGATCAGCGACAGGTGCGTAGATGGCCTACCTTGTCTGTTAAAAACAAAGAACATAAACAATGCATAAACTAAACAAGAAAGTGCAAAATAAATACGGTGAAAGGGTTCGGATAAAAAAGTAAAATTGCGAGATTAAAATAATGAAATAATAAAAGTGCGACAGATTGAAAAAAAAGTGTATACAGCCATACACTCTAAGGTGTATGGCTGCGGAATTAGAGAAAAAAGTGTAATATTATATGGATTAGCTGCCATGCTAATGTTAGCATACTAGCATGCTAACGTTAAGAAGCTAGAACATGACTGGGTAAGGAGAAATACCGAAATGCGGTATTTGTTGGTGTAGACATAGAAAGTAGCAAAACGTTAGCATGCTCATATGAGAGACGCTACACTGCAAAAAGTCAGTGTTCAAAAACAAGAAAAATTTTTTTTAAAAATTAGGGGTATTTTATTTGAACTAAGCAAAATTATCTGCCAATAGAACAAGAACATTTGGCGGCTTGTCAAGACTTTCCAAAACAAGTCAAAATAGCTAACCTCAATGAACCCGAAAATACCTTAAAATAAGAATATCCTCACTAATAACAAGTGCACTTTTCTTGGTAGAAAAAAAAGACACCTTTTTTCCTCAATATGTTGAAAAATATTCTTAAATTAGGGAGGCGAGCGAGCCTTTTTTGCCTACACTGCAAAAACTGAAATCTAAGTGAGATTAAATATCTCAAATAAGGGTGATATTTGCTTATTTTCTGTCTAATAAGATAATTCTTCTCACTAAGCAGATTTTATGTTAGAGTCTTTTACTTGTTTTAAGTGTTTTGGTCCTAAATGATCTCAGTAAAATATTACAGCTTGTTGCTGAGATTTGATGACCTATATTGAGTAAAACATGCTTGAAACTAGAATATCAACTGTTGCAAAGCTGTGTCATCAACACTCACAAGTATAAAACTACTTTTTTTAGGTAATCATTTCTTATTTCAAGCATGAAATAAAAAAATCATGATTTTGACACAATTGTGTCTCAAAATTAAAACAGATGAAAATGCTAGTGCCATTATCTTGACATAATGATATGCGTTCGGCAATACATTATCTAATCACCTGTCGCTCTGTTAAAAGGCAGCAGCCGGGGAGGAGAGAGGAGTTGGAGGTGGCGCGAGAGCGAGAGACGACTAGAGAAAGACTTGCTGGAAAGCACAACAAAAAGACATTATTGAAAAATAAAACCGTGTTCCTAACCCTGAAAAGGAGCTGTCATGTCGGTGATTGGTGGTCCGAGGAACCCGGAGGAAAGAAACTTCCACAATTTGTTTACGCACCTTTCGCTGATCTTGAAGCCGGTCCTGGCACACCCCGTTTCGCTGCAGGTCCGCAGGCCACTCCCCCCTCCACACAGACTTCATAAAATCAATCAGGATATAACATAATATCATGTTTAGGGGTGAATGAGGTAAGCTGTGGTTACATAGAAAAATACAGTTTTGATCATTTTCTCAATCACTAATCCGGTGACGTGCGGTGTTAATACAGGAAGATAACAAAAAAAAAAGAGAATAATGTATTAATCTTGTTTTCAAATTTTACATAATCCCATTTTTTATTATCATGAAACTGAAAACCATTTGTGGGGTCTTACATTGCCTTTGTACACAAAGTCTGTGCGTCCTCTTCATTTTCTTGTAGTTTTAATAGTCTTATCCGTTTTACCTCACTACGATGGCAGTAACAAGCAGCTGCCAGTTCACGTACGCCACCTTCACGGTGAACCAGAGTACAGTAGCACCTCAATTTACGAACCCAATTAATTGGTTCTGGAACAGGGTTTGTAAATAGAAAATGTCATATAAGAAACAATGTAAAAATAAAACGCTATACAGCACTAACCCTAGTTCCACCGTGCTGCTACTCAAAATTATTAATTACTGACTCGATTAATAAGTATTTATTAATTACTCAGTAGAACTTGAATGCGTCATAACACAATTCAATGCAGCCTCTGAATGGGTGCTGTGGAGAATGCATATATGTTTAAGAGTTCTTTCTTTTTACATAGCCATGTTTAGAGCAGCTAGTACTTTTCATTTGTATATACTACCAGTTTCTCTTGTCTTCAGAGGTCTGTTTAGTGTCTTAACTCATCGGAATGTGAATACAACCCCCAATTCTTCCTTATCAGTGTTGCGAGCGGGCGAGGTGGGGGCTTTCTTTGTGTGCAAGAAGTGGGCTCTTCCGTTTGAGTGTGAGATCAACTAGAGTAGCCGGTATGAATGTATTGGTTAAGCTGATCTCCTGAAATTTCAGTAAAACTTGATAATATTCCTATTCTGTCTTGATGGTCCTTCTTACTCAGCATATATGTCATCGAAAGAACTTGGGATTGGCCAGTAACTTAGATTCCCTGGGAGGAAGAGCTGGTCGACGCAACAGCGCATATTGGAGTATTGTCTGACAGTGATATGTGTGTAACACACAGTCACACCCTTGTATGATAATGAACTGGCAGCTTTTTATAATGAACTGGCGATCTATTCAGAGTGTAGCGCTGCCAGAACGTAAGTCGACTCCATAGTCCAGCCTGTGTACTGTTAAAGGTAATGTTACAGACCTTAGATGAATAAACCAGTAGACTAATTTTTTTTTAGCTCTCTGTAGTTTTACTCTCTCAACATTCTTAGAAAAAAAGGATTTAATGTCCTGGGCCCCTGTATGTGCTTTTTGAGGGGCATCTTAATCCTGCTCGAGTTCGCTCGGGCTCAATTAATTCTGATGAAGAAGAAAGAACCGCGGTGTGGACCAAACCATTGTTTAACAAAGGGCCAAGGGGTTTTGAAATTATAAACATTTAAATATTGTATGACTTGTGGCTTTGTTTTGATCCGGTACTAATGAATAAAAAACTGTACTATAATCTGTTTGAAAAGTAGCAGTTCTCAGGAATGACGGCGCGTCGTCACATCATGACATTGTTGGGTTTATGAGCAGAGGAGCATGTTCGGCAGCGCACAGTCACAGAGTACTTACAAGCAGACACGGTGTGTAGACAGAAAAGGGAAAACGGATGTAGTTTGGCGTAAAAACTGACAATAAAGGTGAAGTTACAAAGCTAGCAGCGAACATCCATCTGCAGTCGGCAGTTTTTAAGCTACTTCTAAATCACTAATCCTCGCCTCCGTGGCGACGAATAAAGTACGTTTCTTACAAGTATCATCACTGCAGGACGAGGAATAGCTACACATGCTTCACTACACACCGTACGAGGATACAATAGCTCACCGGCGTCACCGCTAACAAAAGTTAGCGCGCCTGAATGTCGACAAATGCCATGGGTGGATCTACACCTGACATCCACTGTAAAGATACCAAGTACTACTATGATTACATCGATATGTTTTATCGTCACAAAATATTTTTTTCAAAATTCACATTATGTTTATCAATGGTAAGGTGGTATGGTAAGGAAGGCCAGTAACATGGTGGGAGTGGAGCTAGACTCTCTGGCGGTGGTGTCAGAGAGGAGAAGTCCAGCAAGGCTCCTAGCCATTATGGACAACACCTCCCACCCACTACACTCGGACCTGGCGGAGAGAATGAGCACTGTTCAGTGGAAGGCTCAGACTCCCAAAATGCAACACGGGACGACACAGGAAGTCCTTCATACCGACAGTCATCAGACTGTATAATGCATATGTTCCTTTTTGACTGTACTTAAATGTATAATGTATGTATATTATTCACATGTGAATAATGCTGTATAATAGACTGTATTTATGTTATTCACATGTGAATAATGCTTTATAATAGACTGTATGTATGTTATTCACATGTGAATATTGCTGTATATTAGACTATTTATATTATTCACATGTGAATAATGCTGTATAATAGACTGTATTTATTTTATTCACATGTGAATAATGCTTTATAATAGACTGTATTTATGTTATTCACATGTGAATAATGCTGTATAATAGACTGTATTTATATTATTCACATGTGAATAATGCTTTATAATAGACTGTATTTATGTTATTCACATGTGAATAATGCTGTATAATAGACTGTATTTATATTATTCACATGTGAATAATGCTGTATATAATGCTGTATAATAGACTGTATTTATGTTATTCACATGTGAATAATGCTGTATAATAGACTGTATTTATGTTATTCACATGTGAATAATGCCGTATAATAGACTGTATTAATGTTATTCACATGTGAATAATGCCGTTTAATAAACTATATTTATGTTATTCACATGTGCATAATGCTGTATTATAGACTGTATTTATGTTATTCACATGTGAATAATGCTGTATAATAGACTGAATTTATGTTATTCACATACCTAAGTGTTTATATTCTATTGTGAGCAAACTGTGGTGCTGAATTTCCCCCAGGGATCAATAAAGTACTTTCTATTCTATTCTATCAACACAGTAAATATGTTCCTTTACACATAAGGACTTTGAATATGACCAATGTATGACCCTGTAACTACTTGGTATCAGATCGATACCTACATTTGTGGCGTCATCCAAAACTAATGTAAAGTATCAAACAACAGAAGAATAAGTGATTATTACATTTTAACAGAAGTGTAGATAGAACATGTTGAAACAGGAAGTAAGCGGATATTAACAGCAAATGAAAAAAGTGGATTCATAATCCATTTTTACAGCTTGTCCTTTATAATTTAGACAAACTAATAGAAATATAAATGGCACAATATGTTACTGCATACGTCAGCAGACTAAACCGACCGGTGGCAAACAAAACCGCAGCACAAAGCCAGGATCAACATGGGGCCAAACAAGGCGCATGCTGCTGATGAGAGCGAGGAAATTAAAAGAGCGTTGGACGTTTTAACAGCAGAGGTGTCAACAATTAAACAAAGACAGGCAACAGGGGGAGGTAAAGTTACTCCGAGTTCCAAACGGTGAAAAGGACAGACAAATACGTATGCCAACAGACAGGAACTAGAGCAATATTCTAAAATAAATGATTTAATTGTGATAGGGCTCAAAATCTATGCTACGGCAATGACCCCCGACAGTGGGGGAGAACACCAAGGACTGGACATTAGCTCTACAGAGCGGCAGGTGGCTAAACTCATGCCGTCTAGGGGAGTGATGCCTGCCATCCACTCCACAAAAAAAAAGACGGATCCTCTTTAGCAATACTTTTGAGGTTCGTAAACAGAAAACACAAAACGGCACTATTAAAACAGTGCAGGAAACAAAGAGGAACCAATGTGTATATAAATGAACATTTAACAAAAACGTACAGAAATAGCCAGGGAAGTACGGAATCTAAAAAAAAACCAAGGTAAAATAAAACAAACGTGGATAGCAAACTGCAAAATAGTTATCAAATAAAACAGACCACCAGAAGAAGGTAAAGTAACAGTCATCTGGATAAATATCGTTGATAAATAAATCATGACAGTGATGTGTATTTCTGGTCTTGTCACCCCTTAACGGGCAGGAGGGCGACAAGGCAGTGCGGCTGGATCAAAATAGACGTCGGAGACGCTTTGCTGAACAAAAAGTTGCTTTATTACAAGCGAGTGTCATTAAACAGGTCTGCAGTACCCGGAGGAGCTTAGGTCAAAAAAATGAAAGACGCTTAACTCGGAGAAGCCAAACCATCAGTCTTATATTCCTTATTTCTCTGTCTGGGTGTGTCAGCACTACCTGACCATGTAAGGAGATGTTCGTGTGAAGTGACTGGGAAGACAACAGATGTTTACCATAAATTGTAGGTTGACGTTTAAAGGCCTACTGAAATGAAATGTTTTTATTTAAACGGGGATAGCAGATCCATTCTACGTGTCATACTTGATCATTTCGCGATATTGCCATATTTTTGTTGAAAGGATTTAGTAGAGAACAACGACGATAAAGATCGCAACTTTTGGTATCTGATAAAAAAAAAGCCTTGCCCCTACCGGAAGTAGCGTGACGTAGTCAGTTGAAAGGCTCCTCACATTTTCCTATTGTTTTCAATGCAGCTGGAGCGATTCGGACCGAGAAAGCGACGATTACCCCATTAATTTGAGCGAGGATGAAAGATTTGTGGATGAGGAACGTTAGAGTGAAGGACTAGAGTGCAGTGCAAGACATGTCTTTTTTCGCTCTGACCGTAACTTAAGTAAAATGGCTCATTGGATTCCACACTTTCTCCTTTTTCTATTGTGGATCACGGATTTGTATTTTAAACCACCTCGGATACTATATCCTATTGAAAATGAGAGTCGAGAACGCGAAATGGACATTCACAGTGACTTTTATCTCCACGACAATACATCGGTGAAGCACTTTAGCTACGGAGCTAACGTCATAGCATCGTGCTTAAATGCAGATAGAAACAAAAGAAATAAGCCCCTGACTGGAAGGATAGACAGAAAATCAACAATACTACTATCAAGAGACACCGAACCAAACACTGGACCTGTAACTACACGGTTAATGCTGTGCCGCCTGTCGAAGCCTAGCATAGCTGTTGCTAACGACGCCATTGAAGCTAACTTAACTACGGGACCTCTTCAGAGCTATGATAAAAACATTAGCGCTCCACCTACGCCAGCCCTCATCTGCTCATCAACACCCGTGCTCACCTGCGTTCCAGCGATCGACGGTGCGACGAAGGACTTCACCCGATCATCGATGCGGTCGGCGGCTAGCGTCGGATAGCGCGTCTGCTATCCTCAAAGTCCTCCTGGTTGTGTTGCTGCAGCCAGCTGCTAAGACACCGATCCCACCTACAGCTTTCTTCTTTGCAGTCTCCATTGTTCATTAAACAAATTGCATAAGATTCACCAGAATACTGGGGAATTTTGCGATGAAAACAGAGCTGTTTGTATTGTGATACAATGTGTCCGAATACTTCCGTTTCAACCATTGACGTCACGTGCATACGTCATCATACATAGACGTTTTCAACCGGAAGTGTGGCGGGAAATTTAAAATTGCACTCTATAAGTTAACCCGGCCGTATTGGCATGTGTTGCAATGTTAAGATTTCATCATTGATGTATAAACTATCAGACTGCGTGGTCGGTAGTAGTGGCTTTCAGTAGGCCTTTAAAACCAGCACAAAACGGCCAATTATTCATATAAACTCCAGAAGCCTATGTGCAAATTACAAAAATGTAAAGCACTTTTTCATCAATTCAACGAACCCTTTAAAGTGATGGGAGGATTAGAGAAGTGGATGGATGTTAAGAAAGGAACAGATTTCGAATCGGAAGGACATTAACTAAACTACATAAACAGATCCAACAAGAATGGAGGTGGAATTGCAGTTTATGTGATGAAGGACGTGCATTTTAAAGCGATGAAAACATGTCATTCGTCATTGATAATATTTTACAATGTTTAACCATTAAATTATGTCACAAAAAGAGAAAAATGTGTTGATCAGCTGCCTGTACAGAGCACTTCAGTCGAGCATTGGAAGGTTCAAGGAACGCATGAAGGCAACCTTCGCTGGTATCAGTCAAAAGTATTTTTCGTATGTGGTGACTTCAACATTGACCTTTTAAACCCTAACAAGCTAAAGACCATTGATGATTGCATAGACACAATTTATGGTATGAGCTTATATTAAAAAATCACAAGGCTGAGCAGAATTACACTCTGCAACACTTATTGATAATATATTTACCAATGATTTCAATGATAATACTTAAGACACTTAGAAGACAATGCACAGAGAAAAACATGATTACATTTAAGAATGATCTAAGACAGGGGTGTCAAACGTACGGCCCGTGGGCCGGATCAGGCCCGCGGACAGGTTTTATCCGGCCCGCGGGATGAGTTTGCTAAGTATAAAAATGAACCAACATTTTTGAATGAAAGAAACTGCTGTTCTAAATGTGTCCACTAGATGTCACAATAGCAATTATTTGCATCTTTGTAGATTATGCTACATATGTAAAAAAAAAAAAAAAAAACCACATGATGTTAGTGCACCAGTTAAGGAAAATGAGCAAACTTGCATGAATGACAACCTGTAATTTGATTTTGATATAATTTTTTTATCGTAATAGATTGAAAATTAACACCAATGAGTTGACTGATGAACATTATCACATAATGTATTCAGAAAATATAAATAACGACAAATAAAGATAGAATACTATTAACCGCAACATGTAAGTGTAAAAAAAAAAGCAACAACATTATGATTTGTACATTTTCAGAATTTTCTTGTTCTATTTTTAAACAAAGAAAACCATCTGAATTTGTCTTTATTTTTAAGTTATCGTGCCGTGATTTTACCTGTCCGGCCCACCTGGGAGTAGATTTTTCTCCATGTGGCCCCCGATCTAAAATGAGTTTGACACCCCTGATCTAAGAGAACAAAGTCGGGACAACGTATACATAGAAAATTATGTACATAAGACTTATGGCAG
The DNA here is from genome assembly GCF_033978785.1 of Entelurus aequoreus. Taxonomy (NCBI): domain Eukaryota; kingdom Metazoa; phylum Chordata; class Actinopteri; order Syngnathiformes; family Syngnathidae; genus Entelurus; species Entelurus aequoreus. The sequence goes on from NC_084751.1 coordinate 40,582,989, forward strand.
TTTGTGGAAGTTGCTTCCCAGCAGTTCCACTGTTAGACACAGCACCGGAGCCAAGCGTGCAGTTTTTAACCAGGTTTGAATGTACATAGATTTTATCAAAAGTTTTCTCCAGCAGGACGTGGCTTTCCAGTCACCTCCGTATCCTCTCTCCCCTCCTGTTCGGCTGTGTCTCGCCGTCAGCACTGCCACGCCCCCATCTGATGGCACTCTGTCCCCAGTACCATGGACAGAGGCGGTGACTTTCGCTACTGCAAGCAGCGCTGGCCACACCTCCCTCCACACAGTTTTTAAAAATATGTTCCTGTTTCTTTATGAAAAACATTGTCCATGGAAACAAATAGGCAAGAAGCAACAGAACAATCAACCATGCATGACAAAAGGGAATAAAAAATGCTTGTAACCAAAAAATACATTATATAGAATATTTATAAAACAAATATCTATAGAAGCAGAAATTAAGTAAAAAAAAAACACAAGAACAAGCTAACTACCATACTACGCACATGTAGAAAATAACGCTACAGTCAACTGTTGGACAAGAATAAAAACAAAATGGGGCAAACTAAATATTATTATCAAAAATGGTGCTAAAAAAGATTAACCTTAAAACTTCTCAAAGGGAAACGATAAAAAATGAAAATATGGACAAAGTCGTTGAACGCTTTAATAAATATTTTGTAGATAAAAGGAACAAACCTGGAACAGAGGATCCCAGAAGTAGGGATGGGCGATACCACACTTTTAGGATTCGATACGATACCGATACTTTTTCTTGCATTTTCATCGATACCGATACCGATACCAATAATTTCTTATTGGCAATTTTTTGTCAGTCAAAAATATTATTACTATTGTTATTATTTAAGACAAATCACAAGACAAATACAGACCATTTATACCACATTTATTATGGTCAATATATAATAAAAGTAAAATTAAAATAAATAACATAAATATGAAAAATAAATTAAATATTATATATAATAATAACTATATATTATATATAATAATAATTAAATATTAGGGCTTTCCAATTAACAGTCAAATCCAAATTGCAAGAAGCTGCAGTTATTTTTTAAAGTTTGTGATATAATTAGCAATTAATGAAATATGAAATAGGCTAATGTTTTCGAAATGTAAGAAATCATGTTACAGATTAAAACCAAAATCACATTCAATCATATATTCAAGATTTTCTTGGGAAAAAATAAAACTGTAATGCAAAGATGAAGAATCTCCAAATTGTATCTCTTTCTTATCTTGTTTTAAATACTCAATCAATTTTCAACTAACAGTAAATTCCCCTGTGTGGAAATTATTTGAATTTAGGATAATAATTTAAACAAAAATATTCAGTAAACATTACTAAAAAAAAAACAAAAAACAATGCCTGTTTTAAGTCAACAATTGGACAACATTGGATATGCCTGGCTGCATCGCTGTCGGCTGGCTTTGTGTGTGTTGCACGTTGACGACGCTCATTCGCTGTCTCCTGTCACGTGACTGGGCCAGCTCTATACTCTGCCAGGTACAGGGGTGTCCCAGCACATAGTAAGTTAAGTAAGTAATCAAAAACATCTGAAAGTGATGCTTGCACCCCCCACACGCCATTTTTTGGTTTATATCGATACTTTTTTCAGAAAAGTGATGCCAAATGAGTAGCGTGTGAGTATCGATATATCGATACCACAGGATCGATACGCACATCCCTACCCAGAAGTTCATGATAGGTCAGTTGAAGACTTGAATGAAACCATTGACAGAAATCCCAACTCGATGTACCCCAAAAATTGGACAAAAGAAGAAATAATCAAAATTGTGAATAAATTCCAATCCAAGACCTCCACTGACTGTCATGGAATAGATATAGAAACAATCAAACAAAAGTTTTTGAAGAAATTTCAGAACTTTTAACATACATCAGCAATCTATCATTTCAAATTCCCAGATAAAATAAAAATAGCAAAAGTTGTACCAATTTATAAGACTGGAAACAATCACCAATTTTACAAATTAAAGACCTGTTTCTTTACTGCTGCAGTTTTCCAAAATTATTGAAAAATTATTCAACAACAGATTGGACCAATTCATGAAAAAGAATGGCACACTCACAGAGAATCAATTTGGATTCCGAGCTAACATTTCAACATTGATGGCATTACTCAAAATAAAACAGGAAATTACCAAAGCAACAGTTTGCAGGCACAGTATTCATGGATTCAACAAAAGTATTTGACTTAATTAAACATCATATCTTAATCAAATAACTAGAAAGGTCATCAGAGGGTTTGTCCTGGACTGGGTAAAAGCTACTTAACCAAGAGGAAGCAATTTGTAAAGTTGGATGACCATACATCAACAAAGCTAAATGTAATTTGTGGTGTACCCCAGGGATTAATACCGGGACCAAAAATTTTGAATGCCTATATAAACGATATTTTTTTAAAGTTTGTATTATTTGCAGACAACAACTGTGTTTTGTTCAGGAGAAAACACACAAAAGCTAATGCAAATAATAACAGAAGAAAGAACAAATTAAAAAGATGGTTTGACAAAAACAAACAATCTTTGAATCTCATTAAAGCTGATACAATGCTGAGCTTTTAATATATCAGTGCATGAAATTAAATTATGGGATGGATTTGGCAAAGAGGCCTAACAATACGATCCAGTTTAAGAAACCGTTCAAATTCAAAGTACAATGAAGAAGAATCCTGATAAACATGTCGAACCTTTTGGAAACATTTGTGAATCTTCATTTCATTATGTGAATCATAACTTACTTAGCAATTTATTCATTAGTGTTCAAACTTGAGGACAGGAAGTGAACAAACAAACGTGAGAGTAATTGCTATGAAATGGAATAATGGTATGATTAAATACAATCTTCTTCCTACTCCTATTCGGACATGTAAAGAAACAAATATAATACAGTATGTGATGTACCATACTGTAGCAGTATGCATGTTCAAAATAACCTAATACCATAACTATATCAGCTAATGATTTTGCAATATGACTCATGCAGTAAGTCTTTGGTTAGGAATGTGTGCTCTGTTTGGTTTCAAGGCTGCCGACAAAAGACTTGCACCGTCGCAAAAATGTATGATTGCAAGCGTTCCTTTTGTGTGGTGTCTCTGAAAAATAGTCTACCTTAGCTTGATATCAGCTTTTTTTTAAAAAATATCTTGGAAACATTCCAATTTGTTTTCCTAGCCATCTATCAACTTGAAAAACTGCTATAGGTCAAGGCTGATTCAGAAAATTACAGCATCTAGTGGTTGGTTGGATGCATTCAACGCTATTTTAGGGATCACACTGATTTCAAAGTTTTGCCAAGCACATACGTTTGACAGTTAGCTGCTGAGCTAACAAAGCTAAGCTTGTCGCAATCCACCGCAACTACGCTCCCTCAAGCTATTCATCCTCTGTTCAAAAAGACCTAACCGCGATCATGACCTCAAGGTAAACTACCGGCCAGTGTCCCACCTTCCCTTTATCTCAAAAATCCTCAAAAGAAATTGTTGGACAGCAGCTAAATGAAAACTTAGTGTTTAACAATCTCTGTGAACCCTTATCAGCCCAAAAATGACTAATGATCTATTGCCAACTATGGATGCTGATGCGTCATCCATGTTGCTGCTACTTGATCTTAGCACTGCTTTCAATACTGTCGATCATAACATTCGATTAGAACGTATCAAAACAAATATGTCAAACTTAGCCTTGTCTTGATTTAACTCTTATCTTACTGACCGGATGCAGTGCGTCTCCCATAACAATGTGACCTCGGAGTATGTTTAGGTAACGTGCGGAGTTCCACAGGGATCGGTTATTGGCCCTGCACTCTTTAGCATCTACATCAGTGGTTCTTAACCTTGTTGGAGGTAACGAACCCCACCAGTTTCATATGCGCATTCACCGAACCCTTCTTTAGTGAAAAATAAAATGTTGTTTTTTTTCAAATTCAAGACAAAGTTATATGTTATTGGTAACACTTTAGTATGGGGAACATAGTGACCCAAAGTTGGATTTGAGGCTAGGTATTTCAACAGTTCAACAGGTCAGAAGTGCCAAGCTCCTTGGAGTGATGCTGGACTGCACTCTGTCCTGGTCAAATCATATCAGTGATATAGTTACAAAGATGGGAAGGACTGTTGGTATTTCCAGGAAATGTGCTGCTTTTGTTGATCCACCTCTTCTTTGTCAAATTGTTAAGAGTTTAGTCTTGTGTCATCTTGACTATTGTTCTACAGTCTGGGCGTCTGCTGCAAGTGGTGAGATCAGTAAGCTCCAGATTGTCCAGAATAGGGCAGCAAGGCTAGTTCTTGGTTGTTCACTAAGAACCAATGTGAACCAAATGCATGCTTCTCTTTCCTGGCTAACAGTGCAGAACAGGTTGTCAGCTAATACTCTTATATTGTTCAAATCAGTAACCGGTAGTAAAACTCCTGCTTTTCTCATGGCCCAAATAGTTCACAGTAGCACTATACATGATCACAATACCAGGGCGTCCAGTGAGGGGCATGTTGTACTCCCTCGTCCCAGGAAGAATGTTTTGCGGAAATCTTTTATTTATAGATCTTTATCACTCTGGAATAACCTGCCTCAAATGCTCACCGGCTCTGAAAGTAAACAGGTTTTTAAAAAGAGAGTAATATTTTATCTGAGTCTTTAAATTAGTTTGCTCGTTGATGAGTTGTTTGGTTTTATATTGTGTAGTTATATTTATATGGTAATCATTATTCTGTGACTGTAAATTGTTTTCTTGTTTTCTTATTGATGCTTTTATTTTTTTCTGTATTGTGTAGTTATAATGATATGCTTTTACTTGTGATTGTATTGAATTGTGGATCCCAGGAAGACTAGTAGGTTGTTGAGGCAACCAGCTAATGGGGATCCTTAATAAAAATCAAAAATCAAATCAAATATTCTAAGTAACAAAGACTTAATTTTGAGTTTTTTGGACACTAGGGGAACATATTCTAAGTAACAAAGACTTAATTTAGATTTATTTGGTAAGGTTTAGGGCCAGGGTTAGAGGGTTAGGATTATAATAAAGCCATGCCAAATAAGGCATTAATAAGTACTTAATAATGACTAGTTAGGAGCCAATATGTTACTAATTTGCATGTTAATAAGCAACTATCTAATGGTGAATATGTTCCCCATACTAAAGTGTTACCATGTTTTTTTTTACTGGTGCACAAAATGAACCGTGCATGAACATCACCTTGTTCAAACAACAAAACCAACACAGTGCATAAACTCACAACAAATTACACACCTGCAAATCAGTCTGACTTCTGCTGTTGCCGTATCTGTAATACGCCGATAGGGAGAAGTTTTTATTTACACGATGAGTCGGGTGTGTCTTGACCTCCGCCGAACCCCTGAGGCCGACTCACCGAACCCCTAGGGTTCGATCGAACCCAGGTTAAGAACCCCTGATCTACATGCTACCACTAGGCGACATCATATGCAAATACGGTGTTAGCTTTCACTGTTGTGCTGATGACACCCAACTCTACATGCCCCTAAAGCTGACCAACACGCCGGATTGTAGTCACCTGGAGGCGTGTCTGAATGAAATCAAACAACGGATGTCCAGCAACCTTCTGCATCTTAACGCTAAGAAAACGTAAATGCTATTATCAGTCCTGCACTTAATTAATAATACCACGTTACTATTTGACAAGAAAACAATTACACAAAGCGACTGGGTAAAGAAGCTCTGTATTATCTTCGACCCAGCTCTCTCATTTGAGTTACACATTAAGAGTGTTAGTAAAACAGCCTTCTGTCATCTCCGTAATAGATCGTTATTGGCTCCACTATGGACTGGACTCTCACATCATTAACCGTATCCACTCCGCATCCATTGCACCGGTCACCCGGGTGGGGGGGTTGAGTTGTTTCATGCCCTGAGGATATTGGAGTGGCTTTTTGAAACATTTGTGATTAAGGGCTGTATAAATAAACTTTGAGTGATTGACATACAGCTCAAAATGATTCGTCTTTTTTTTTTATTGTACTTTGGTTCATTTGTCCAAGTGTAATTTTCTTGCTAGAAATAACAGTGCCAAATGCCAAAGATTGTAGGAAGTTCTTTGACTAAAAATGTGGTAAAGAAAGATGAGTTTCTCGGACAGATTAGGGCACTTATTAAATGATTCTGGGACTTTTAGGGACCCATTTTGTTTTGTTTTCATTTACAAGAAATGGCCCAGAGCTACTATTATTGGAAATAGGAACATCATTTCCCTAAAGGTGCTAAAGGATCACAAATATTCCCATAGGTCCAAAACGGACTTACCCCTAAAAGTCTTGGTACCCAAACAGGTCAATCGTTTTCAGCTTTAGGACTGCGTCGTGTGCATTTTGTTGTGTCTTCTGGGACTTTTAGGGACCCATTTTGTTTTGTTTTTGTTTACGAGAAATGGTCCAGAGCTACTTATATTGGAAAAAGTCTATGGACTCAGAAAATGACTAACAGACCTGAAGGTCAGAAAGTACCCCAAATAGGAACATCATTTCCCTAAAGGTGCTAAAGGATCCCAAATATTCCCAAGGTCCAAAACGGACTTACCCCTAAAAGTCCTGGTACCCAAAAAGGTCAATAGTTTTCGGCTTTAGGACTGTGTCGTGTGCGTTTTGTTGTGTCTTGATGATGGTGCCAAATGCCAAAGGTTGTAGAAAGTACCTTGACTAAAAATGTGGTAAAGAAAAATGAGTTTGTCGGACGGATCCGGGCATTTATAAAATGATTTTTGGGACCTATAGGGACCCATTTTGTTTTGTTTATGAGAAATGGCCTACAGCTACTTTTATTGGAAAAAGTCCAATGACTCAGAAAATGACTAAGAGACCCGAAGGTCCAAAAGTACCCCAAATAGGAACATCATTTCCCTAAAGATGCTAAAGGACCCCAAATATTCCCAAGATCCAAAACGGACTTAACCCTAAAAGTCCTGGTACCCAAACAGGTCAATAGTTTCTGGCTTTAGGACTGCGTCGTGTGCGTTTCGTTGTGTCTTGATGACGGTGCCAAATGCCAAAGATTGCAGAAAGTACTTTGACTAAAAATGTGGTAAGGAAAGATGAGTTTCTCGGACGGATACGGGCACTTATAAAATGATTCTGGGACTTTTAGGGACCCATTTTGTTTTGTTTTTGTTTACGAGAAATGGTCCAGAGCTACTTATATTGGAAAAAGTCCATGGACTCACAAAATTACTAACAGACCCGAAGGTCCGAAAGTACCCAAAATAGGAACATCATTTCCCTAAAGGTGCTAAAGGATCCCAAATATTCCCAAGGTCCAAAACGGACTTAACCCTAAAAGTCCTGGTACCCAAACAGGTCAATCGTTTTCAGCTTTAGGACTGCGTCGTGTGCATTTTGTTGTGTCTTGATGACGGTGCCAAATGCCAAAGATTGTAGGAAGTACTTTAAGTAAATATGTGGTAAAGAAAGATGAGTGTGTCGGACGATTCCGAGCATTTATAAAATGATTCTGAGACTTTTAGGGACCCATTTTGTTTTGTTTTTGTTTACGAGAAATGGTCCAGAGCTACTTATATTGGAAAAAGTCCATGGACTCACAAAATTACTAACAGACGTGAAGGTCCGAAAGTACCCCAAGTAGGAACATCATTTCCCTAAAGGTGCTATAGGACCCCAAATATTCCCAAGGTCCAAAACGGACTTACCCCTAAAAGTCTTGGTACCCAAACAGGTCAATCGTTTTCAGCTTTAGGACTGTGTCGTGTGCATTTCGTTGTGTCTTGATGAGGGTGCCAAATGCCAAAGATTGTAGGAAGTACTTTGACTAAAAATGTGGTAAAGAAAAATTAGTCTGTCGGACGGATCTGGGCATTTATAAAATGATTCTGGGATCTATAGGGACCCATTTTGTTTTGTTTACGAGAAATGGCCTAGAGCTACTTTTATTGGAAAAAGTCCATGGACTCAGAAAATGACTAAGAGACCCGAAGGTCCAAAAGTACCCCAAATAGGAACATCATTTACCTAAATATGCTAAAGGACCCCAAATATTCCCAAGATCCAAAACGGACTTAACCCTAAAAGTCCTGGTACCCAAACAGGTCAATAGTTTTCGGTTGTAGGACTGCATCGTGTGCGTTTCGTTGTGTCTTGATGAGGGTGCCAAATGCCAAAGATTGCAGAAAGTACTTTGACTAAAAATGTGGTAAGGAAAGATGAGTTTCTCAGACGGATCCGGGCACTTATAAAATGTTCCTGGGACTTTTAGGGACCCATTTTGTTTTGGTTTTGTTTACGAGAAATGGTCCAGAGCTACTTATATTGGAAAAAGTCCATGGACTCAGAAAATGACTCACAAACCTGAAGGTCCGAAAGTACCCCAAATAGGAACATCATTTCCCTAAAGGTGCTAAAGGATCCCAAATATTCCCAAGGTCCAAAACAGACTTACCCCTAAAAGTCCTGGTACCCAAACAGGTCAATAGTTTCAGGCTTTAGGACTGTGTCGTGTGCATTTCGTTGTGTCTTGATGAGGGTGCCAAATGCCAAAGATTGTAGGAAGTACTTTAACTAAAAATGTGGTAAAGAAAGATGAGTGTCGGACGAATCCGAGCATTTATAAAATGATTCTGGGACTTTTAGGGACCCATTTTGTTTTGGTTTTGTTTACGAGAAATGGTCCAGAGCTACTTATATTGGAAAAAGTCCATGGACTCAGAAAATGACTAACAGACCTGAAGGTCCGAAAGTACCCCAAATAGGAACATCATTTCCCTAAAGGTGCTAAAGGATCCCAAATATTCCCAAGGTCCAAAACAGACTTACCCCTAAAAGTCCTGGTACCCAAACAGGTCAATAGTTTCAGGCTTTAGGACTGTGTCGTGTGCATTTCGTTGTGTCTTGATGAGGGTGCCAAATGCCAAAGATTGTAGGAAGTACTTTAACTAAAAATGTGGTAAAGAAAGATGAGTGTCGGACGAATCCGAGCATTTATAAAATGATTCTGGGACTTTTAGGGACCCATTTTGTTTTGGTTTTGTTTACGAGAAATGGTCCAGAGCTACTTATATTGGAAAAAGTCCATGGACTCAGAAAATGACTAACAGACCTGAAGGTCCGAAAGTACCCCAAATAGGAACATCATTTCCCTAAAGGTGCTAAAGGATCCCAAATATTCCCAAGGTCCAAAACAGACTTACCCCTAAAAGTCCTGTTACCCAAACAGGTCAATAGTTTCAGGCTTTAGGACTGTGTCGTGTGCATTTCGTTGTGTCTTGATGAGGGTGCCAAATGCCAAAGACTGTAGGAAAAACTTTGACTAAAAACGTAGTAAAAAAAGATGAATTTCTCGGACGGATCCGGGCACTTATTAAATGATTCTGGGACTTTCAGGGACTAATTTATTTTTGTTTTTATTTACAAGAAATGGCCCAGAGCTACTATTATTGAAAATAGGAACATCATTTCCCTAAAGGTGCTAAAGGACCCCAAATATTCCTAAGATCCAAAACGGAATTACCCTTAAAAGGACATTCATATTCGGTTTTAGGACTGCGTCATGTGCATTTCGTTGTGTCTTGATGAGGGTGCCAAATGCCAAAGATTGTAGGAAGTACTTGGACTAAAAATGTGGTAAAAAAAAAAAGATGAGTTTCTCGGACGGATCCGGGCACTTATAAAATGATTCTGGGAATTTTAGGGACCCTTTTTGTTTACGAGAAATGGCCCAGAGCTACTCTTATTGGAAAGAGTCCATGGACCCAGAAAATTACTAAAAAACCTGAAGGTCCAAAAGTACCCCAAATAGGAACATAATTTCCCTGAAGGTGCTAAATTATCCAAAATATTCCAAAGGTCCTGGTACCTAAACAGGTCAATCGTTTTTGGCTTTAGGACTACGTCGTGTGCATTTTTTGTGTCTTGGTGAGGGTGTGTCCACAACGTGCTAAATGACTGACTGACTGAAAAATACATGCATTATCTGCGGCCATTGTATAAAAGCATGGCAAAGAAAAGTAGTGGCTTATAGTCCGTAAATATGGTAAAAAAACGGGGTCGGTTATGTTTGAGAAAAACAACCATTTTTAAAACTATCCCAAAAGGTGGTGGGTATACACAATTTCATGCGTGAGCATCTGAAAAACAAAAACACATACAGGAGTTTGTACACAGCCATGTTCATGCTGATGACAACATAATATTGGCAGAGGGTAGACATAACGAGCACAACGTCTCCAGACTCACCCTCTCGGGTCGCTCGTTACTTCATTGTTCCTCACTTCACGTAGACCACCCTCAGGCGAATATACAGCTGCTGTGCTTATAAACCTAACTCTGGCGGTCCATCAATAATTGACTCAACTGCACTCCAAGGAATGTTTAGTGGCTTGGAAGTATTTTTTTGTCCTCCGAAGTTGAGCAGAATGACTAAGACAGACCAAGTATGATCCTCTTTGTTCACAAATGACTGGTCAGGAAATCATTCCAGACATCACATCTGGATTGAGTTTGTTTCACCACTAGATATGACCTTCATCATCCAAAACTAATGTAAAGATGGAGCTAACTGTTTTAATGACATTCCGACTTTACTTCAATCAATAACAGAGCAGCATCTTCTCATCCGCCGGAAATGTGTCCCGTGAAAAACCGTCCGACCAGAACTCTTTAATAACTAAAGTTACCATTAGCGTTCCTTACCATTATTGCTATGTTGTCTATTACCCTTATTGCTATGTTGTCTATTACCATTGTTGGCATTTTGTCTATTACCAATGTTGGTATATTCATTATTCCTACATTGTTGATACAAATTATTGTTACAGTGTAATAATTATTGTTACCTGTGGTAATGCCACTATGATACAACATCTGTATTATAATCCTTGAACAAAGTAAGAGTGAAACTCATGTGAATAATCACTGAATGGAGAACTGGGGGTGGGATTAAATACATTATCTTCTTCCCACTCCTTTTCAGGCAAAACTGGACAATCATGCATTACATACTACACATTACCTTTTGCACTATATTAATTTATATTAATATGAGTTGTCAACTTTGTACTTTTTTATGTCATGGCCTGAAATAGATAAATAATGAATGAATGAAAGTTCCTTGGGTGAATAATGTAAACTCACTACACCTGTATGTTTTAGCGCTTTCATGGCGAGTTTACTGACAGGTATAAGTAAGAACTTTACACTACTTTATATTAGAAATGGCAACAGCTTAAGATGAATGTCCCATAAGAAAATAAAGAAAAAGAAGAAGCTTATCGACTACGGTGTCAACACGGACTACAAAGGCGGAAGCGCACAATTTTTCAGGATTTATGCAGATCCCAAATACAGATCAGCAGGTACCAGAAGGTAAGAAAAGTTACTTTTGTATAATATTGCAAAACAAAACGGCAGATAATATGTCTTACCTTATACACACACCATAATAAGTACAGTACAAACCATCAAGCGGTGCGGCTTCATAGCTTACCAAAGTCGTACGAAAACATTTTGATAGATTTTTGAGCGCCGTGTGTAATGTTCTATATTTTCAATGGAACATATAAAATGTTGGTGTTGTTTACTTGAGTCATAGTGCAGTCTACACGTAGCTCTTATGTGTGACTGCCATCTACTGGTCACACTTATTTCGCCATGTACCAAATAAAATTGCTCCGAGGTCGGTAAACACAACCACGATTATTCCGTACATTAGGCGCACCGGGTTATAAGGCGCACTGTCGATTTTTGAGGAAAAAAAAGATTTTAAGTGCTCCTTATAATCCGGAAAATACGGTAAGTGAACAATGGCAATCACATTTTGGCTAGTTTGTATTAAATCGGTTGCATACATTCGAAAACCTTGAGTTTTCAAAAAAAAAATTCAACCAAATTAAGTCAATAATTACTTTTAGCACATCCAAAGATACTAAGTGTTGATATGTGACGGTGGTGACGATAGATTTAGGGTGGGGGTCCTTCAGGAGTCTAATAATAATAACAACAATAATAGTCATTATAATAAGTAAAGTGGAAGTAAGAATGAATGCAAATAATAAGGAGGAATTAAGCCAAGCAAGGCAAGAAGTATCTGAGACGTGCATCAAAGTGCGGCAGCAACTTGTACCAAAAAAACGGGGAATATTTCCCCAAAATATGCTTATAGCCTTGACTGAGCGTGTGTGTGTGGGAGGTGAGATTTCTAAGCTTAGTCAAAATAAGGACATCCTGATTCACACGACGTCTCGGGGCAAGGTTAAACCGAGATATTTTAGCAAAGACTTTGATTACCTTCGAACCAGACTGAGCAAATATTTGGCTGATAGTTTGGAGGAAAAACAAGCTGCCAGGCAGATTGGATCTTGATGCTTTATTTTGGCATGTTCATGCGCTTGTGTCTGATAGAATGATTTATTTACTCCTCCGGCTGACAGACCAATACCGTCCAATTTTCTCTTACCTCTTGAAGGTAAGTCCCGCACTTCTTAAGACGGTTTTAGTCTCGCTGCAGGTCGGCTTAAAAGGTGCCTCAATTCACTTTGCCGTCATCTGGGATGTTTTTCATCACATTCTAATTATGTTTCCTGCTGGATGTGAGTTGATTTGGTTAGATGTGAAGGCGGTAATCAAACTCGGTTGGAGACTAAATTAACGGGTCCTAGATGAGCCAGGAAACCTTGTTTTGGTGTACTTACAAATTATGGTTCGGATGAGCCATTTCAGCAAGAAAATGAATGAGGTTGGTTTTGCCCAGATAATAACGTAAATACATCGATGTACTAGGAGTTCAGTTGGTTTTGTGACAAAGCTCATAACATAAAACACCGTATTTTCCGGCCCATAGGGCGCACCAGATTATAAGGCGCACTGCCGATTGTCAGGTTCAAACACTGATGGCATTTATTAAACAAGACAAGAAGCAAAGAATTAAACAGGGACCGAATTAAATTTGGCTCAATTTGAGGAGAGACGCTTGGACATCTGTACCCTTGTACAGTGTCATTACGCTCTGCCAAAAGATTGCACGCCTCCTTCTTTTATTTGGACCTTCCCTGACCATAGCTGTTTCTAAAGGACGAGGGTCGTAAGCAGTTCACAGAAAAGGTCGTAAACAGTTCGCAGAAAAGGTCGGTTCAAAAAAAGAGGTCTTAAAAGAGTTCAAAAAGAGGTTCGTAAAAACAGTTGAAAAAGGAGGTTCGAAAAGAGGTCGTCTGGAACCTGGGCAGATCCTGCCTTCTCTCAGCTTTGTAGGCTTTGGGTTAAAACAATATATTTCTGTTGATTACAAAATACATGAAAGAAAACAGAACACCTTCATGTTGCTTTACCCCTTACACAGTGGAGTTTTACAAGCCTTCTTCTTGGTAGGTTTCAAAGACAGCTGTTGTCTTCTTGCTGGGAACTAATTTCAACACAACGTTTTTATGATAACTTAGATAACATCATTTTAACACAGATGGATGGCTTATTTTCCATCTTTTTTCACATATAAGGCGCATTACAGGAGTCATATTATTATTACTTTTTTCTAAATGTAAAACACTTTCTTGTGGTCTATATAACATGTAATTGTGGTTATTTGGTCAAAATGTTGCATAGATTATTTTTTTACAGATCATTTTTGTTGTAGCGGTGTAGCGTGTAAGGACGGGACTGGAAGAAGTGTCAAAAGATGGCGCTAACTTTTTTAATGACATTGAGACTTTATTTAAATCAATAACGGAGCAGCATCTTCTCATCCGTGGCTCACTAGTGCAACAACAACGCCGGAAATGTGTCCCGTGAAAAACCGTCCGACCGGAACTCTCTAATAACAAATGTTCCTTGGGTGAATAATGTAAACTCACTACACCGGTATGTTTTAGCCCTTTCATGGTGAGTTTACTGACAGATATAAGTAAGAACTTTACACTACTTTATATTAGAAATGGCAACAGCGGAGGAGGAATGTCCCATAACAAGAAGATGGAGAAAAAGAAGAAGCTTATCGACTACGGTATCGGCACGAACTACAATGGCGGAAGCACACAATTTTTCAGTATTTATGCAGATCCCAAAGCGAGCCAGGCCCTCCCCCAACATAAAAATATAAACAATACCCATCCCTATTTTATAGCCTGGTAAATGTTCCACTTTTTATATTTTAATATAAAAAAGGCTGTAGAGGAACAAGCGGTAAAAATGGATGGATGGATGGAAAAAAAAAGTTTATTTTTAATGAATTGCTATTCTTCTTAGTACTTGGAGATTTTTTCCACAGTGTGGGTAGACAAAGAGAGTCATTTTGATTAAACCTATTACCGGCTCCAAAAATGTCACAGTGAATAATGAATCATAATTACAAAGTTTTATTTGATTTTAGAGATTGTGTAACATTTTTGCCAAGCAATTTACTCCTTTTTGATATTTCCCAACTGCTTTCATTCGGAATGTGTATCCTCCCCTACAGATGTGTTTATCTGAATGCTCTGGCAAAGGTGTTGTGTAATTTATTGCACACCGCAGACACCTCTGATCACAGCAATCCATCATTCACGTCTATTGTAATGTCATTTATGTTTTTTTTATGATAAATCGCCCCAAGTATCCACACGTGTACACACCTTTCACTGCATAACTTAACGCGGTTATTCTCAGACTGGGGAACGCGTACACTAGTGGTACACAATTTCCATCATGTGGTACGCCAAATAATCACTCGATTAAAATACAGTGTTTACAGTGTTACTGTTCAAATTGAGCAATGTTGGTGGTGTTGCGTCTGACCAGTTGACCTCTCAGGGAATTAAAGCCACTGATCAATCCCAAGTTCTTTCAGATGACTTATATGCAGAGTAAGAAGGACCATCAAGACAGAATAGGAATATTATCATGTTTTACTGAAGCTTTAGGAGACCAGCCCACATCAATACAGTCATACCGTCATCTCGGGATGGTCTAACATTCAAACAGGAAGAGACAACTTCTTGAATACGCAAACAGCCCCCACCCTCTCAAAAAAGGAACACAGGCTCATTGTTCTACTACAGATAAGATAGAAGGGAGTACTCCAACCCCTACATTACAAGCCTTCAAGGTAACACACACAGTTTACTTGCAGACATATTCCTGAAAAAAATAGAAATAGTACAAATGGAAAAACACTAGCTGCTTTAAACATGACTATGAATAAAGAAATAACTCTTAAACATATATGCATTGTCCACAGCGGCCATACATATAAAACCTCTATTATTTTTTCCATGAATACTTAGGCCTACTACGCTACTGCATTTAATGTTGGCCATTATGGTGGTATATGGAGAGCCAAGTGTTTTCTGGAATGGTACTTAAAAAAAAAGGTTTGAGAACCACCGCATTAATGTTTTGCTGTGAAGAACGTGCTGCACTAGTTACAAAAAATGCTCTCCACACAATTCCATACAAGTACCACTTTTAGAGTTGTGTTGCTATGCACAGTCAGCGTTTCCACAAAAAGGTGACATGCGAGGTGCTTTTATGATTTGCATACATTAACCAAAGACGATTTTATGGAAGTATTATTGTAGCATAACTTGCAAACGCGTACCTTAATCTGTGAGTGTGTAATCCAATTCACGTGCGTGTGTACTAATGTGTGTGTCTGTATATCAATGTGTGTGTGTGTAATCGGATCCACATGTGTGTTTTAAGTCATTGTGGAGGGGGGCGTGGTGTGCGGGCCTGCCGCGGAACGGGGTGTGCAAGGACCGGCCTCGAAGACAGCGACAGGTGAGTGGATGGCCCAGGTGGGCCTTGTTATCTAATCACCTGTCGCCTTTATTAGCAGCAGCCGGCACGAGACACGCTGTTGGAGCTGGAGTGGGAGGAAGAGAGAGAGAGAGAGCGAGACACGGACGCAGAAAAACATTTGGCTGAAAAGCAAAACACTAGCACTTTGTGATGGAAATAAAACAGTGTTGTAACCCTGATCCGGGCTCTCGTGACAGTGTTTGGTGGTCCGAGGAACCCACTGGAGGGCAACCTCCACAGCCGTGTGTGTGTAATATGATTTGTCTGTGTGTTAAAAGTCAAAGCACTTCTTGTCGGGATCCCCAGCAAGAACATCCAGATGCTGCGATACATACAGAATAGTGCTGCTAGGATCCTGATGAGAGTGTGGAAATCTGACCATATTACACCAATTCTCAAATCCCTTCACTGGCTTCCTGTTCCACTCAGGATTGAATAGAAAGCCTCCCTACTAACCCACCAGTGCCTCCATGGAAATGCCCCCCTCTACCTCAAAGAACTACTCACCCCCAAATCCTCCACACGACACCTCCAACCTCCAAGGACAAAGCTATAAACAATGGGAGACCGGGCTTTCTGCTCCGCCGCTCCCAGTCTGTATAACACTCTCCCTGACCACCTGAGGGCACCACAGACTGTGGATGCTTTTAAAAAAGGCTTAAAAACCCTTCTTTTTAAAAAAGCCTTCTTTTAGATATATGCATACTAGTTGTAGCTATTAGGCTGTTCTAGTTTTAATTTTTTATTTTTTTTATTTGTCAGGACATGGACTATGGGAGGTTTGTTTTCCCGAGATGCAAGAATAGAAGTGGACATGGCGTGAAGGTAAGGACATCATTTTATTTTAAAGGCCTACTGAAACCCACTACTACCGACCACGCAGTCTGATAGTTTATATATCAATGATGAAATCTTAACATTATAACACATGCCAATACGGCCGGGTTAACTTATAAAGTGACATTTTAAATTTGCCGCTAAACTTCCGGTTCGAAACGCCTCTGAGGATGACGTATGCGCGTGACGTAGACCGGGGAACACGGGTATGCCTTCCACATTGAAGCCAATACGAAAAAGCTCTGTTTTCATTTCATAATTCCACAGTATTCTGGACATCTGTGTTCGTGAATCTGTTTCAATCATGTTCATTGCATTATGAAGAAGGAAGCTGAGCAAGCAAAGAAGAAAGTTGTCGGTGCGAAATGGACGTATTTTTCGAACGTAGTCAGCCACAACAGTACACAGCCGGCGCTTCTTTGTTTACATTCCCGAAAGATGCAGTCAAGATGGAAGAACTCGGATAACAGAGACTCTAACCAGGAGGACATTTGACTTGGATACACAGACGCCTGTAGAGAACTGGGACAACACAGACTCTTACCAGGATTACTTTGATTTGGATGACAAAGACGCAGACGTGCTACTGTGAGTATGCAGCTTTGGCTTTTTTTTGCGTATGTACGTAACTTTTTTAAAATATATAAGCTTTATGAACCTTGGGTTAGGTGAACGGTCTTTTGGGCTGAGTGATTGTGTGTGTTGATCATGTGTTTGAATTGTATTGGCGTGTTCTATGGAGCTAGGAGCTAGCAGAGGAGCTAGCATAACACGTACCGTACCTACGTGCGCGTCACGTACGTAACTTTTTAAAAATATATAAGCTTTATGAACCTTGGGTTAGGTGAACGGTCTTTTGGGCTGAGTGATTGTGTGTGTTGATCAGGTGTTTGAATTGTATTGGCGTGTTCTATGGAGCTAGGAGCTAGCAGAGGAGCTAGGAGCTAGCATAACAAACACGCAGGTGTTATTATGCAGGATTAATTTGTGGCATATTAAATATAAGCCTGGTTGTGTTGTGGCTAATAGAGTATATATATGTCTTGTGTTTATTTACTGTTGTAGTCATTCCCAGCTGAATATCAGGTACCGTGAGTATGCAGCCTTGGCTGCTAAACATTCGATAACTTGACCGTATGTGCGCGTCACGTACGTAACTTTTTAAAAATATATAAGCTTTATGAACCTTGGGTTAGGTAAATGGTCTTTTGGGCTGAGTGATTGTGTGTGTTGATCAGGTGTTTGAATTGTATTGGCGTGTTCTATGGAGCTAGGAGCTAGCAGAGGAGCTAGGAGCTAGCATAACAAACACGCAGGTGTTTTTATGCAGGATTAATTTGTGGCATATTAAATATAAGCCTGGTTGTGTTGTGGCTAATAGAGTATATATATGTCTTGTGTTTATTTACTGTTGTAGTCATTCCCAGCTGAATATCAGGTCACCCCCGGCTCTCACAGCATCTTCCCTATCTGAATAGCTTCAACTCCCCACTAGTCCTTCACTTGCACTTTACTCATCCACAAATCTTTCATCCTCGCTCAAATTAATGGCGAAATTGTCGCTTTCTCGGTCCGAATCTCTCTCACTTCATGCGGCCATCATTGTAAACAATAGGGAACTTTGCGTAAATGTTCAACTGACTACGTCACGCTACTTCCGGTAGGTGCAAGCCTTTTTTTTATCAGATACCAAAAGTTGCGATCTTTATCGTCGTTGTTCTATACTAAATCCTTTCAGCAAAAATATGGCAATATCGCGAAATGATCAAGTATGACACATAGAATATATCTGATATCCCCGTTTAAATTAAAAAAAATCATTTCAGTAGGCCTTTAACACTAACTACAAAAAGGGTACAAACAAAAGGCGCGCTCAAGGCGGAGATACACTTGGCTAAGAAACAAAAAACTACCACAAAGGCAAAACTATGGACAATAAACAAAAACTTACTTGGAATATGAAAATAGACAAAACTCACTTGGCATGGAACTATGGTAGCATGGGTAACATGGGTAACAGAAGTCAAACAGAGTTAATGTCGCCAGGCTGACTTCCTGGCAACTATCGGCTTAAATAGTCTTGAACATGATTAATGACAGGTGTGTGAGTCCAAATGAATCAGGTGCGTGACATGAGGACAGGTGAAAACTAATTTTGTTGTCATGGAAACAAAACAAACAAGAGTGCACAAAGAGTCCAAAAACCAAACCGAACATAACCAAAACAAAACATGATCACACAGACATGACATTAACTTTTTATTGTTATTTTTTTTAATACACTGTAGCACTTTGAGGTTGTTTCCTCAATGTAAAGTGCTTTTTACAAATAAAATCTATTATTAAAAGTCAAAGCGTGAACGTCTACGCACTGTTGGGATATATTATGTTGGGATATAATAATAATAATAATAATAATAATAATACCTGGGATTTATATAGCGCTTTTCTAAGTACCCAAAGTCGCTTTACATGTTAAAAACCCATCATTCATTCACACCTGGTGGTGGTAAGCTACTTTCGTAGCCACAGCTGCCCTGGGGTAGACTGACGGAAGATAATGAAGGATGAAGTGATTGAGAAATGTTTAATAAATAGATATGCTCGTGCCTCTCATTGTGTGCTCTGAGTCCAGTTGAAACTGTGTAAAAGTTGAGGCCGACCATAAACTCTTATCTCCCCCATCTTCACTGGTCACTTGGCTTCTTTTGCCGAGGTCAGAAGGACAAACACCAGATTTGGGGTCGGAGTCCAGGAAGGAGAAGGCAGTGGAAGATTCCACTCCTGGAAGAAGGCACCTCATTGCATATTCATACATTGTGATAAATACATTGACGCAGTTACGTCATGGCGTCCCAGAAGCCATAAGAGGGCGGGATATAACTTTTTAAAAAACTGTGGAAAGTTAGCGCCCTCCAAGTGTCTGTATCAATGTTGCAAACAGCCCCTCTAATAAACGTTCTACATTTTGTATATGATTATAATAAACACAACATCCTTTATTATGCTTGGCTATTCATTTCAGTGGATTATTCAGATATGCATGTCCTGACCTCATTCTAGAAATTATATCTCCCTCTTTCTACTACCGCCCATTATTACTCCTGCACTTCTTTGGACTTTATATTATAAATATTGTCTTGTTTCTGAAAATACGTTTCTTTTCCTCACTAATGCACAGCGAGAGTCTGAGCATATATGTTACTTTCTTCTCTCCGTGTCATGACCTGTTTGTACTTTGTTTATTCTTTTTATGTTCTGTATATGACAGCCCTCGTTTTGGCAATGAACCCTTCCCATGTCCATCATACATTACGTTGGCAACCTTCTTTAACCCATGTTGTTGTCTTTCAGGTCTTTCTACCGTCTTCAAATATTCTCCCAGGCAAGTCCAGAAGAAAGAAAACCTCCTAATTTCCTGCCAGATCTTGTAACACTGTGGAATCAATGGCCACTTTAGCTTTAATGAACAATAATAGTCTTTAGTTTTAATGACGGTCGATGGTTATAGTCGA
Source organism: Entelurus aequoreus (assembly GCF_033978785.1). Lineage (NCBI taxonomy): Eukaryota > Metazoa > Chordata > Actinopteri > Syngnathiformes > Syngnathidae > Entelurus > Entelurus aequoreus. Next base: position 40,603,121 of record NC_084751.1, read on the forward strand.
GAAATACTGTAGGGAACAAACCCACAGCAAATATTAGTAGCGGTTTTATCACCTCTGGGCTTTTTATGGTGTTCATCTTCAATTCTATGCTGCATGCGGTGAGACATAATGAAGTCTGTGAAGTCAACTGAAAAGTGGCGTTCCTACAATCTCCTCAGTGTAGATGTAAAAACGTGTGGGATATACGACTGAAATCGGTGAGAGCAGTGCAGCTTTCATACACGTCGCACTGCAACTACTGCAGTTATCTCTTATTGATAAATTGCCATTTATCTGTTCACTACAGTGTTAGATCAATGTTAATATATACAGTTATAGTGTGTGTATGTATATATATATATATATATATATATATATATATATATATATATATATATATATATATATATATATATATATATATATATATATATATATATATATATTTATATATGTGGAGGTTGCCCTCCAGGGGGTTCTTCGGACCACCAAGCGTCGACATGAGAGCCCGGTTCAGGGTTACATTACAGTTTTATTGTGCCAATGTTCACAGGTTGCTTTCCAGCAATTCTCTTGTGTCTCTCTGGCAGACTCGCTCTCGCCCTCACGTCAGCTCCCCTCCAGCTCCAACACCCTCTCACCTTCCGGCTGCTGCTTATACAGAGCGACAGGTGATTACATAACAAGGCCCACCTGGGCCATCTACGCACCTGTCGCTGACTTCGAGGCCGGTCCTGGCACACCCCGTTCCGCTGCAGGCCCGCAGGCCACGCCCCCCTCCACAATAAATAAATAAATATATATATATATATATATATATATATATATATATATATATATATATATATATATATATATATATATATATATATATATATATATATATATATATATATATACACACTGTTCAATGTTCAAAAGTTTGGGGTCACATTAAAATGTCCTTATTTTTTAAGGAAAAGCACTGTACTTTTCAATGAAGATAACTTTAAACTAGTCTTAACTTTAAAGAAATACACTCTATACATTGCTAATGTGGTAAATGACTATTCTAGCTGCAAATGTCTGGTTTTTGGTGCAATATCTACATAGGTGTATAGAGGCCCATTTCCAGAAACTATCACTCCAGTGTTCTAATGGTACAATGTGTTTGCTCATTGGCTCAGAAGGCTAATTGATGATTAGAAAACCCTTGTGCAATCATGTTCACACATCTGAAAACAGTTTAGCTGGTTACAAAAGATACAAAACTGACCTTCCTTTGAGCAGATTGAGTTTCTGGAGCATCACATTTGTGGGGTCAATTAAACGCTCAAAGTGGGCAGAAAAAGAGAACTTTCATCTGAAACTCGACAGTCTATTCTTGTTCTTACAAATGAAGGCTATTCCACAAAATTGTTTGGGTGACCCCAAACTTTTGATCGGTAGTGTATATACACATACATACATATATATACATACATATACATACATACATACATACATACATACATACATACATACATACATACATATATATATATATATATATATATATATATATATATATATATATATATATATATATATATATATATATATATATATATATATACACATACATACATAGTTACATATATAAAAATTCCTAGTTTGTGAACCCGTTCTCAAACAATGGCAATACAACTATTCTGATATATATATACATACAGATACAGACACATACAGACATATATATATATATATATATATATATATATATATATATATATATATATATATATATATATATATATATACATACATATATACATACATACATACATACATACATACATGCACGCATACATATATAAAAAAAAAAATATATATATATATATATATATATATATATATATATATACACACACACACACATGCATATACAGTATATGGATGGATATATATATGCATACATAAAAACACTTCCTTGTGGTCTACTTAACATGTTCTTTGGTCAAAATTTTCCGTCTTCAAGCTGCTTTTTCCGATCGTTTATTCAGGATGTTATTTCCGTGCCACCACTTCGACCGAGTCACCGCCTCGTCAGCCATGTTGTAGTTTTTAGTGCTTGGCAACAGCGGGGGATGCATGTGCATGTACGAGCCAGTCTACCCAACATCAAGAGGAAAGAGAAAAATACGGAGTTTATTGACTATAACGACAGACTCGAATTCCGCTCTTCAGGTAAAACTATGCCGTTTTTGGAGATATCCGGCGACGTCTCCAATGGGAAAAAACGTCAGAAGCGGGATGAATTCCAAATGGCTTGTTTAGAGGAATTAGGAAAGAAGGTGAGATTTTGTATTATGGGTATTTTGGAGGGGGGCATGGCCTGCTGGCCTGCCATGAAACGGGGTGTGCAACGACCGGCCTCGAAGACAGAGACAGGTGAGTAGATTGCCCGGCTGTGCCTTGTTATCTAATCACCTGTCGCCTTTATTAGCAGCAGCCGGAACGAGACAAGTAGTTGGAGTTGGAGTGGGAGCCAGAGAGAGAGAGAGACACGGACTAAGAAAAATATATTTTGCTGGAAAGCAAAAGCCTCTCAACATTTATGAAAATAAAACAGTGTTGTACCCTGAAATCCGGGCTCTCGTGGCAGTGTGTGGTGGTCCGAGGAACCCACTAGAGGGCAACCTCTACAGATATATCTGCCATGCCTCCATGGTTTGATTTCAAATTTTCGGGATTTCTGCAGATCCAAAATACACAAAACAGGTACTAATAGGTTTAGAAAAGTTGATTTTGCACAATAGGGCCCCTGTAAAGCATAATATTCTTGCGGAATAACTGCAGAAACTCCTACGTTTTAGTCATAGTTGTAGATGCATCTGTATATATTGTGACATGATGACAGATTATTTTTCCACAAAACATGTTTCAATCTAATAATGAGTTAAATTCCTATTTTCACATAGTTTCATCCACTGCGGCATGCTGGTAATTGGAACTCTTCAACTTACTGTAAAAATTTTAATTAAAATGTCTTCAATTATATTCAATTATATAAAGTTAAGGTACCACTGATAGTCACATCTTATTATGCATCCAAAATTCCCAAGCCTAAAAAAAAACCAAAAACCTTAAAATTTTTAATAGCAATTGTTGAGATTGATGTCTTGGTTTGCCCAATAAACTGCTGCTAGTTGCATTCTTTTCATGTTGAAACTGATTAAATTAATTTCTAAGCCGAAAACGGCTACCCTTTTAACCCCAAAGCCCCTCCTCCCTCGGCATAAAAACTCTTCGTACAAAAACACATTTCTCGCAGAAACATGCCCGATGTCCCAGTAAAAATAAACTCATAAATATGACGTATGTAAATACAAAACCCAAAACCAGTGAAGTTGGAACATTGTGTAAATGGTAAATAAAAACAGAATACAATGATTTGCAAATGGGGCCCAAGCTCATCTAAGATGGACTGATGCAAAGTGGAAAAGTGTTCTTTGGTCTGACGAGTCCACATTTCAAATTGTTTTTGGAAACTGTAGACGTTGTGTCTTCCGGAACAAAGAGGAAAAGAACCATCCGGATTGTTACAGGCGCAAAATTCGAAAGCCAGTATCTGTGATGGTATGGGGGTGTATTTGTGCCCAAGGCATGGGTAACTTACACATCTGTGAAGGCACCATTAATGCTGAAAGGTACATACAGCTTTTGGAGCAACATATGTTGCCATCCAAGCAACGTTATCATGGACGCCCCTGCTTATTTCCGCTAAGCCACGTGTTACAACAGTGTGGCTTCATAGTAAAAGAGTGCGGGTACTAGACTGGCCTGCCTGTAGTCCAGACCTGTCTCACATTGAAAATGTGTGGCGCATTATGAAGCCTAAAATACCACAACGGGGACCCTGGACTGTTGAAAAGTTGAACAACTTAAGCTGTACATCGAGCAAGAATGGGAAATAATTCCACCTGAAAAGCGTCAAAAATTGGTCTCCTCAGTTCCCAAACGTTTACTGAGTGTTGTTAAAAGGAAAGGCCATGTAACACAGTGGTAAAAATGCCCCTATGCCAACTTTTTTGCAACGTGTTGCTGCCATTAAATTCAAAATTAATGATTATTTGCAACAACAAAAATTACGTTCCAATTGAATATAAGTTGAAAAGGATTTGCAAATCAATGTATTCTGTTTTGTTTTTTTTATGATTTACACAACGTGCCAACTTCATCTGGTTTTGGGTTTTGTACATACATGTCTTTTAAAACATTAGGTGCATTGGGTTATAAGGCGCACTGTCGATTTTTGAGAAAAATAAAATTATTTTAAGTGCGCCTTATAATAATAATAATAATAATAATAATAATAATAGATTTTATTTGTAAAAAGCACTTTACATTTAGTAAACAACCTCAAAGTGCTACAGTGTATTAAAAAAATAAATAAATACATAAAAAGATAATAAAAAACTAAATAAAAATAAAAACTACAACAGCCAAATAGCTAAAACTAGTATGCATATATCTTTAAAAAAAAAAAAAGGCTTTTTTAAAAAGAAGGGTTTTTAAGCCTTTTTTAAAAGCATCCACAGTCTGTGGTACCCTCAGGTGGTCAGGGAGAGTGTTCCACAGAGCAGAAAGCCCGGTCTCCCATTGTTCCCTTATAGTCTGAAAAACACTAAACCGAAGCTACTAACCTCTCGGTTTGTCATTCTTTGTTCGTTCTAGTACTTATGACAGGTCAATTAATTAAAAAAAAATGTTTTAAGTCATTAGAATGTTATTGTCTTTGTTATGTTTGTATTTTTGAGTCATGAGTGAAATGCATGACACATGCAGCTGCTGTATCATAACAATCCCCATATGTTCCTCACAGTAAACACAAACACTTAGCTGCAAATACCCAGTCGCCTCACGGACACGCCAGTATTTCCCTGCCTCGTGAGTAATACTGTTGTCGAATTATGACGCTCCGTATAGCCCCGATACCGAGCAAAGCGTCCTACACTCGTCTTGGTGTACTTCCAGAGGAGACTATATGTCTTGTCACGTTAACAACACACAATAAACGCAGTGCTCTGAGGCTGGTATCCTCTCTGGTGAACCGTGTAACCGGGGGAATTGTGCCTTAGCTACAAAGTCATCTTGTGTTAAGTCAGGAACGCTGGCTGCAGGACTAATGTGTCGGATAAACGACGATGCCGTGTGGCCAGGAGGTAGAGTGTGGTCGTGACCTTGTCTGGAGAGGACCTGTGGACATGTCAACGCGATAACTACAACCATTTTTTTTTTTTTTTTGCTGAGCTCTGAAAACAGCTGGCTTTCAGGTGCTTCAATTATTCTTTCCCCCCGTCGCCGTCCTCTCATTTAGCAGCCTCTGGGGACAAGCTTCTGGGCAGCTCTTATCTTGGCCCGCGACGATAATGTTGATCCTCCAGGCTTTCACCGCCACAGTCAGAACTTTCTATAATTAGAAGGATCACCAAAGGCGTATCTTGCAATAATATTTCAAACATTGAAATGAAGAAGGGAGGCTAAGCAATGATTTTAGGGGTTATTCAAGCTTAGTGGTTAGCAGCTGCTGTCCAATCTGTCTGAAGGGAAACTGAGTTCGGAATAACGAGATCAGTTATAGTCCATCCTAATGCAGTATAAGACTACAGCAGTGTTTTTCAACCACTGTGAAATACAGTCTGGTGTGCCGTGGGAGATTATGTAATTTCACCTAATTGGGTTAAAAGTATAGAGATGTCTGATAATATTGGCCTGCCGATATTATCGGCCGATAAATGCTTTAAAATGTAATATCGGAAATTATCGGTATCGGTTTCAAAAAGTAAAATTAATGACTTTTTAAAACGCCGCTGTACGGAGCGGTACATATCCGGTAAAACACGGACGTAGGGCATACTTGCCAACCCTCACGATTTTCCTGGGAGACTCCCGAATTTCAGTGCCCCTCCCAAAAATCTCCCGGGGCAACCATTCTCCGGATTTCCACCCGGACAACAATATTGGGGGCGTGCCTTAAAGGCACTGCCTTTAGCATCATCTACAACATGTCGTCACGTCCACTTTTCCTCCATACAAACAGCGTGCCGGCCCAGTCACATAATATATGCGGCTTTTACACACACATAAGTGAATGCAATGTATACTTGGTCAACAGCCATACAGGTCACACTGAGGGTGACCGTATAAACAACTTTAACACTGTTACAAATATGCGCCACACTGTGAACCCACACCAAACAAGAATGACAAACACATTTCGGGAGAACATCCACACCGTAACACAACATAAACACAACACAACAAATACCCAGAACCCCTTGCAGCACTAACTGCACCCCCGCTCCCCACACCTCAACCCCGCCCACCTGCATGCACTTTATGACTTCAATAATAAATATGGCAGTGCCATGTTGGCAATTTTTTGTATAACTTGAGTTGATTTATTTTGGAAAACCTTGTTACATTGTTTAATGCATCCAGCGGGACATCACAACAAAATTAGGCATAATAATGTGTTAATTCCACGACTGTATATACCGGTATCGGTTGATATCGGAATTGGTAATTAAGAGTTGGACAATATCGGAATATCGGATATCGGCAAAAAAGCCATTATCGGACAAACCTTAATGAATATAAATGCATAAGAATTCACCTCATGATATTATAAAATCATTGTGCATTAGATTATTATATTTGTATTACATAAACTGTAAAAAAAATAAAAAATAATTCAGTTAAAAAAAAAAAAATGACCGCTGCGTCGCCACAACTTCACTGTAAAATTTACGATGGTTTTGACAGCATATTACTACTGAAAATGGAAACATTTTTATTTTAAAAAGTTTTAAATTAATGATAGTATTTGTTGCATTATTAAATAATAAAGTTTAAAATATACTTAATAGCATACAATACATGTATTTCTGTCTGTCACAATGAAAAGATTAAATTTAGTAAATGATAAAATGCTTTATTGAAATATATTTCAGGGCTTAGCCGGGCCGCTTTAAATGATGTGGCGGGCCAAATCTGGCCCCCGGGCCTTGAGTTTGACACCCGTGATGTAAACTAAGAAGTAAATGATTATGTACTACATTACTCAGAAGGCTTAGTGCTGTCCACAGAAGTAGGTCTGGACTACACAGGAAGGCGGCAACTGTGCTTTTTGAGCAATAAAGAGTTGATGTATAACAAGTTTGGTCTAACTATTGTAGTTCTTAAGTTGACATTTAAGTGTTGTTATTCATATCCGACCCTCCAACCACGTCCACATCTCCCCAAATGTGTTCCAATTGTTTGTGTTTTGTCTGTATTGCCTGGACAGTACCTTCCCAGTTCCATAGCTACACACAGCCCCCCGCCCCCGGATCCCAGACATCCCCAGAGAGGCCAACCGATGGGAGGGAGCTTGGGGAGAATCTAGAGAAAGCTTCCATGTGGCCATCAGGGCAAAAATCTTGTCAAGCCACTGGGCGCTATAAATCATGGCGGGGGTCACTCACTGGCTGGGTCATCGTCTCAATGTAAACATTCTGCTTCCACCGTGACCCCGAGATGCAGCAGACAGCACGCAGGTAAATGTTTAATGGCAACAAGGACGTGCACAGGAAGCAGACTACCACGTACAATGACAGGTGACATAAATCCTCTTGATTAGCAATCAGGGACAGGTGAGTCCACTGATCGCCTATCAAAAGCAGGTGAAGGAAACAGCGCTCAGGGGCAGGAATAAAGTCACCGCATGACAACACACAAAAATGGAAGTAAAAACCAGAAATAAGAGTGCACGACAGGAACTAAACGCCGAACACAGGAAAATGCAAACACATGACCAAACTGTCAGGAGCAATCCTGACACTTAGGGTTGAATACTTGATCCTGCATGAGTGCTTGGTTTAGCAACCTTTTTAGTAGTTGCACCTATTTCAGGAGACTTCACTTTACAGTTACTCTTCAATTTCTGAAGGTTTGAAGTCTGTTGTTTATCAACTCAAAGTTTCAGCTCCCTTCACAGATTTTCAATGTGACTAAGACCAGGAGAAATAATGTCTCTTATCTTGCTTTTTTCCGGAACCATTCTTTTGTTGCGTTGGCGTTACGCTTGATGTCATTGTGAGACATCTTAAGTATTCTGGCTAACACCAAGAGGGTCCTGTATTGTGCTTTTTTGAACAGGGGGACACTGTGGACAAGGCTACCCTATTGCATGGGCTTACCAGGGCTGAAGCCTAGGGGCCCCAGATTTTGATGGCTGAATCCAATGATTGGTGTTAATAGCTGTCAATCACAACCAGCTCAGACTTTTCTAGCAATTGTGTATTTTCTCTTGTTTGGCTGCATTGTTGCAACGGACCAAAAACTGGTTTTATCATCTCAGAAATATTTCTAAAGTGAGAAATCTGCTGTCAAAATTGGATCTCGAAAAGATAATTCACGCATTCATTTCATCTCGTATTAACTATTACAATTCTCTCTTCACTCTTTTCAACAAGTCAACGCTAAAGACACTTTAGACCAGTGGTTCCTAACCTTGTTGGAGGTACCGAACCCCACCAGTTTCATATGCGCATTCACCGAACCCTTCTTTAGGTTTTTTTCAAATTCAAGACAAAGTTATATGTTTTTGGTAACATTTTAGTATGGGGAACATATTCTAAGTAACAAAGACTTAATTTAGAGTTTTTTGGACACTAGGGGAACATATTCTAAGTAACAAAGACTTAATTTAGAGTTATTTGGTTAGGGTTAGGGTTAGAGGGTTAGGGCCAGGGTTAGAGGGTTAGGGTTAAAATAAGACCATGCCGAATAAGCATTAATAAGTACTTAATAATGACTAGTTAAGAGCCAATATGTTACCAATTTGCATGTTAATAAGCAACTAATTAATGGTGAATATGTTCCCCATACTAAAGTATTACCATGTTTTTTTTACTGGTGCACAAAATGAACCGTGCATGAACATCACCTTGTTCAAAGAAAAAAAACCAACACAGTGCATAAACTCACAACAAATTACACACCTGCAAATCAGTCTGACTTCTGCTGTTGCCGTATCCGTAATACGCCGATAGGGAGAAGTTTTTATTTACACGATTAGTCGGGTGTGTCTTGACCTCCGCCGAACCCCTGAGCCTGACTCACGGAACCCCTAGGGTTCGATCGAACCCAGGTTAAGAACCACTGCTTCAGACGGTACAAAATGCGGCTGCCAGACTTTTGACCGGTGCACCCAGAACAGCCCGTATCACCCCCATTTTATCCAGTCTTCGTTGGCTTCCAGTCAAATTCCGCATTGAGTTTAAGATTTTAGTCCTGACCTTCCGTGCGTTGCATTGTAGGGCCCCTCAGAACATCACTGACTTGTTATGCCCCCTACTCTTCAGGGCGAAGCCTCCGGTCTTCAGGCCAGGGTCTTCTAAATATCCCAAAAACTCATTTTAAAACCCATGGAGACCTAGCATTCTGGAACAACTTGCACCAGTCCCTCTGTGATCTTGACTGTGTTGACACTTTTAAGAAACATTTGAAAACCTATCTTTTTAGTAAAGTTTTTAGTTAAATCTTTTAACGATAATTTTGAATCCACTTTGTATCCTTTTTATGTTGTTTTTATTGAATCGTTTTACTTCACCTATGTTTTGTACAGCGCTTTGTGATTTTATCTGTGAAAAGCGCTTAATAAATACAATTTACTAATTAACTTACTTGTTTTTTTCATATTGCCCGTGTTAAAGACCAGCGTACTACTAGTGAGCTAAAACACAGGCAGTCTGTGGAGATCTATTAATTAATGAAATTATATGTAAAATGGGTGATATTTTTGCATTCTTGCTGTACTGTTGAATGAAACCATGATTTTTTTTTTCAAACTGTGTTTTTGGGCGGGGAAGGGGCATAGGGTTTTAGACTAAGTAGGTACTGTCTGCGGATACTGCAGAACTTAGATCTATTGCATGTATCTTTGTTGGTGATTGTGGTCCCAGCTCCCTGTAGATCATTAACAAGCTCCTCCTGTGTAATCCCGGGCTAATCCCAAACGTATCATATTTACCCGACAATGTATCTTGCATGGCGCTCTAGAGCGAGGGCGATTGACTGTATTTCTTCCATTTTCGAAATATTGCACCAACAGTGGTCTCGTTGACAGTTTGTTGAACTTACGTATCGTGGTACATAGGTTTTTAATGAAAGAGTTTCTTGGACCCGTGTCTAATGTCAAAAGAATTGTGTGCCTATGGTGGTCATAATTGTTGCTGGTTGGTAGGGGATCGAATACTTATTTCTCCTCCATCATATACAAGTGAATTTTTAACTAGGAATTTTTACCTGACTTGTTTTGACTGCCATCTGCAGTCTTCTTCAGAAAGGGTCACCTGATCTTACAGACCACCTCAACGGTTTTGACAAGACTGGAAACATAAAATTCACACATGAAAAGGAAATAAACGGGACCATAACATTTTTGGACATGAAAATCCACCGCAAAGAGGACGGCAGTCAAAACATTACTGTTCATCGAAAACCGACACCAATATCTACTCTGGACCTCCGGACATCCCACAGGATATGAGAACAAAGAAGAAACCCAAAGAAAAACCTGAAATAAAGAACAAAGAGGTCATAACCTTACCGTACATTAGGGGAATAACTGAACCAATACAGCAGGTCATAAAAAACACAACCTCACACAAAAACAAGACAGTTACTTGTACATCCAATAGAACAAGATAGAACAAGATAAGAAATCCCGTGTAAATCATGCAAAAAATCATACATCGGAGAAACCGGTAAGACATTTAACACAAGGAAGAGAGAACATCAGAAAGAATGCGAAAAAGAGACAACTGGAAGGTTTACAAGAAGCCTAAAACAAAAACCGAACAGGAACTCTTAAAATCAGCCATATCAGATCATTGCAAAATAAATAACCACATCATGGACCGGGACAACGGCAAAATCATCGGTACAGAAAGTAACAAATTCAAACAATTGATTAAAGGCCTACTGAAACCCACTACTACCAACCACGCAGTCTGATAGTTTATATATCAATGATGAAATCTTAACATTGCAACACATGCCAATACGGCCAGGTTAGATTAGTAAAGTGCAATTTTAAATATCCCGCAAAATATTCTGCTGAAAACGTCTCTGTATGATGACGTTTGCGTGTGACGTCACGGATTGTGCGGACATATTGGGACACCATTGTGTCCAGCTATTAAGTCGTCTGTTTTCATCGCAAAATTCCACAGTATTCTGGACATCTGTGTTGGTGAATCTTTTGCAATTTGTTTAATGAACAATGAAGACAGCAAAGAAGAAAGCTGTAGGTGGGAAGCGGTGTATTAGCGGCTGGCTGCAGCAACACAACCAGGAGGACTTTGAGTTGGATAGCAGACGCGCTACCATGAGTACGCAGCTTTGGTTTCCAAACATTTGATCACGTGCCCGTACGTGCGTGCCACTAAGTGCATGTCACGTACGTAACTTTGGGGAAATATATGTGCTGTATGAACTTTGCGGAGGTGAACGGTACTTTGGGCTGTGAGATTGAGTGTGTTGTGCGGGTGTTTGAGTTGTATTGGTGGGTTATATGGACGGGAGGGGGGAGGTGTTTGTTATGCGGATTAATTTGTGGCATATTAAATATAAGCCTGGTTGTGTTGTGGCTAATAGAGTATATATATATGTCTTGTGTTTATTTACTGTTTTAGTCATTCCCAGCTGAATATCAGGTCCCACCCGCCTCTCACAGCATCTTCCCTATCTGAATAGCTTCCAGTGCCCTCTAATCCTTCACTCTCACTTTCCTCATCCACGAATCTTTCATCCTCGCTCCGAATCGCTCTCGCTGCTGCTGGCCATGATTGTAAACAATGTGCAGATGTGAGGAGCTCAACAACCTGTGACGTCACGCTACTTCCGATACAGGCAAGGCTTTTTTATCAGCGACCAAAAGTTGCGAACTTTATCGTCGATGTTCTCTACTAAATCCTTTCAGAAAAAATATGGCAATATCGCGAAATGATCAAGTATGACACATAGAATGGACCTGCTATCCCCGTTTAAATAAGAAAATGTCATTTCAGTAGGCCTTTAAGGAGGCGATCGAGCTAAGGAAGCGGCCCATGGAAACCAACAATCGGGATAAGGAAGCATACCTGGGACTCCCTCCTCCATTAACCATCAAGCGGCGAGGGGGGTGGGGTGGGGGTGGGGGGGGGGCAACCAGGTAGACTTGACAGGTCTGCCTGGTTGACCACGCCTATAAGAACAGCTGATAGGCAACACGTCACAGTGGTCAGGTGACCCTTCAGAAGAAGACTGCAGACGACAGTCGAAACTTGTCAGGTAAAGATTCCATCTAATATACCGAAAATATGGTCTGATTACAAGAACATTTTAAAAGGTATATCAATAAGAAGACATAATTAACCTTTTTGAGTATTTTTTAAAATGTTTTTTTCTGGATTTTTTTTAATAATAGTTTGTCACTCTTTGTTAAAAGACTTCTACCATACAAATTTGGACTGCTCATCAGCATATCACATATTTATATCCCTTACTCTATCTTAAAATATCATCACAAGTACACCAAAACCATACTGTGAAGCTTGAATAAATGGATGAACCATGACATTTGTACAAATTAATACACCTGACAACGTATACCGTATTTTCCGGACTATGAGGCGCACTTAAAATAATTTTATTTTCTCAAAACTCGACAGTGCGCCTTATAACCCGGTGCGCCTAATGTATGGAATCATTCTGGTTTTGCTTACCGACCTCGCAGCTATTTTATTTGGTACATGGTGTAGTGATAAGTGTGACCTGTAGATGGCAGTCAAACATAAGAGATATGTTTAGACTGCACTATGATGGCAATATGACTAGAGTAAACAACACCAACATTTGATATGTTCCATTTAAAATATAGAACATTACACACGGTGCTGACAAATCTATCAAAGTGTTTCGACTTTAGTAATCTATGAAGGCGCACAACTTGATGGGTTGTCGGCACATTGAACATACGAGTATTATTATGGTGTGTGTGTAAGGGAAGACATTATCTGCCGTTTTGTTTCGCAATATTATGCAAAAGAAACTTTTCTTACATTCTGATCTGTATTTGGGATCTGCATAAGTCTTGAAAAATTGCACGGGTCCGCCTTTGTTGTCCGTGACAACGCCGAAGTCGAAAAGCTTCTCCTTTTTCTCTATCTTCTTGTTATGGAACATTCATCCTCCGCTGTTCCCATTTCTAATATAAAGTAGTGTAAAGTTCTTACTTATATCTGTCAGTAAACTCGCCATGAAAGCGCTAAAACATACCGGTGTAGTGAGTGTACATTATTTACCCAAGGAACTTTAGTTATTTGAGTTCCGATCGGACGGTTTTTCACGGTAGACATTTCCGGCCTTGTTGTTGTTTCCGGATGAGGAGATGCTGCTCCATTATTGATTGAAGTAAAATTTGAATGTCATTAAAACAGTTAGCTCCATCTTTTGACACTTCTTCCACTCCCGTCCTTGCACGCTACACCGCTACAACAAAGATGACGGGGAGAAGACGCTGTCAAAGGTGAGTCACGTAAATAAGACTGCCCACAAAACGACGCATCCTGAAAGTGACTTGAAGATGATCTGTAAAACATAATCTATGCAACATTTTGACCAAAGAACCACCATTACATGATATGTAGACCACAAGGAAGTATTTTACATTTACAAAAAAATAAATAATAATATGACTCCTTTAATCCGCCCAATATTCCTTATATATGAAAAAACATTGAAAATAGACCATTCGTCGGAAATCCGCCTTATAATCCGGTGCGCCCTATGGTCCGGAAAATACGGTACTGTACAGAAATGGGTTAAACTTGATACCATCAACATATTATCTCAGTATTGCAGGAATCATTTTAACCATTTTCAGTGAATCTCTTTGTTTTGTTCCCCCACTGGGGTCGCATTTCTAACACAACTTCAAGTGTTTGCAAAGTTGGGTAGAGACTGAGATTAATTTAAATCCAGACAAACAAAGCATCTCAGTGTATTTCTCTTTGAAACGGACTCATTTCAAAAGCACCATGACAAACAATTGTTGGAAATTGGAATCTAAAGAAAAATATAGACCGTCACATCCTTTCCACACCCCTTGACTGAATCATGTATTGTACAGTACATGTCATATTGCACATACTTGATATTTGCAAATGGCTTTTCCTGAGAAATGCCTCTGCAGTGTTCTATCAGAGCAGTAACTCATACGGCCTGTCCTTATCTTTCAACGTCTATGTTCGGTGTGCCTTCAGGTTTGCCTGTCCACTTGCTCAGCTTGACAGTAGATCATATCTGAGTGAGTGTTCTGCCTCCATCACAATGGCCAAGAGTCTGAAAATTGGAGGGACTCGGAAAGGCACAGGTGGTGTGCAGGGAGATGGTTAGGGAGATAGCCACAATTCAGAAGGCGGTCTTCAGGAAAAAAAAAAAATGGCAATGAATTTTGTGTTTTGCTTTTCATAAGGCTTTTACTATCAGCAACCCTCATGTGGGATGAACGCTACGCAATATTCTAATTTTAGCCTTCCACTGACGCTACAGAAAACATTTTCTACACTTGCTCATATATATATATATATATATATATATATATATATATATATATATATATATATATATATATATATATATATATATATATATATATATATATATATATATATATATATGACATACACAATTCAATTGAATGGACTGCAAAGACAGTATATTTAATGTTGGAACTGAGAAACACAATTTTTTTTTTGCAAATAATCATTAACTTAGAATTTAATGGCAGCGTGTCTGGGTGTTGTTGATAAATGGCTTTCGCTTTGCATAGTAGAGTTTTAACTTGCACTTACAGATGTAACAACGAACTGCAGTTACAGACAGTGGTTTTCTGAAGTGTTCCTGAGCCCATGTGGTGATATCCTTTACACACCGATGTCACTTTTTGATGCAGTACCGCCGGAGGGATCCAGGGTCCGTAATATCATCGCTTACGTGCAGTGACTTCTCTAGATTCTCTGAACCTTTTGATGATTTTACGGACCGTAGATGATGAAATCCCTAAATTCCTTGCAATAGCTGGTTGAGAAATGTTGTTCTTAACCTGTTGGACAATTTGCTCACGCATTTGTTGACAAAGTGGTGAGCCTCGCCCCATCCTTGTTTGTGAATGACTGAGCATTTCATGGAAGCTGCTTTTATACCCAATCATGGCACCCGCCTGTTCCCAAATAGCCTGCTCACCTGTGGGATGTTCCAAATAAGTGTTTTGACGAGCATTCCTCAACTTTCTCCGTCTTTTTTTGCCACTTGTGCCAGCTATTTTGAAACATGTTGCAGGCATTACATTCCAAATGAGCTAACATTTGTAAAAAATATCAAAGTGTTCCAGTTCGAACGTTAAGTATCTTGTCTTTGCAGTTTATTCAATTGAATATACGTTGAAAAGGATTTAAAGTTAAAGTACCAATGATTGTCACACACATACTAGGTGTGGTGAAATTTGTCCTCTGTATTCGACCCATCCCCTTGTTGACCCCCTGGGAGGTGAGGGGAGCAGTGAGCACAGCGGTGGCCCCGCCCAGGAATAATTTTTGGTGATTTAACCCCCAATTCCAACCCTAGATGCTGAGTCCCAAGCAGGGAGGTAACGGCTCCCATTTTTATAGTCTTTGGTATGACTCGGCCGGGGTTTGAACTCACAACCGACCGATCTCAGGGCGGACACTCTAACCACTAGGCATTGTATTCTGATTTTATTTACGATTTACACAACTTGCCAACTTCACTGGTTTTGGGGTTGGTACGTCAAAAATGAATCAACCAGAATTAGCTGGAAACTCTGCGTAGATTCAAACCATTCCGCCTTCAACATATTCCACTCATCCTGGACATTCAAACTATAATTTTTTCAAGTTCAAAAAAATTCCAGGAATTTCCGTTTTTTCAAACCCTTTTTTCTGTCGACTACTCCTTCCACATTTTTTAACCCATTTCAACCGTTCCAACATCAAATCATTCCGCTTAATCAGGACAAAAAAACTAAATTGTTTTTTGAACTGGAAAAATTCCCGGTTTTCCTGTAATTCCAGGAATTCCGTAATACCATTTCTCAATGAAAATTATTACTACTTCAACATTTCCCGACCAATTTGAAAAATTCCAACACCAACCATTAAATTTTTTTTTGCATTCTCAATAAAATTCCCTCTTTTACCAAAATTCCCAAATTTCCATGAAATTCCCATTAAAAAGAATGGGACATTTTTCAAACTTCCACAACTCCCACATGTTTTATCCAATTCAAACCGTTCCAACTTCAAAATATTCAGCCGGTTCATGAAATGAGTGCTCCCTTTCAACAATTGTAAAAAAAAAAAATCCCGGATTTCCTATAATTCTCCGTTTTTTGGGACATTTTCCCCGTTCCAAATGAATTATCCATTGTTCACACTTCCACAATTTCCACATTTTTCAACCGATTCAAACCATTCCAACGTCAACACATTCCACTCATCCTGGATATTCAAATAACTTGTTCCCAAGTTCCGAACTAAATTCCGGTTTCCCTGGAAATTCAAATGCTTCTTCAACATTCAAACCATTCCAACATTCAAACTATTTTTACATTTATTCTACATTCTATCTGCATTTCAGTTCAACTTCAGCATTGGAGCATTCACACCCAATTCCTTCAGGAATTGCCTCGTCTAGTTTATTTTAAAATATTGTATTTGGACAATAAAATATGTACGTATACAATGGTTAAAGTTAGTGCCAAATGTGTGCAACAAATAAATACTGACAAGTAACCCGGAGAGTTTAGCCCATGTTGGTCTAACAACACATGCCTGGAAAACAGAGATAGAAAAAAGATATGATGAAGGTCATGATACAAATTCCATGATCCTTTCTCCAGCTTTTATTATGCACGCCTGCATGCTGAGTCACCACAGAAGCCTGGCAAATAGGATTTGATCTCAAGAAAGAAACAATATTTCAGGGGCAAAAGCCAAGGCTTTGGCAGGAAGTAACCGCATTTCACTGTGAGTGCTGTGCAACTTTGACAGGTAAACGTGACTATTAGGGACAAGCAAAGATTGATGGAATTTTTTTTTTTTTCCCTTGGCTCAGCAGTCTTTGATCTCTGCAGCGTAAAAGCAGAAAAAGGTGAGAGGGAAAAG
Source organism: Entelurus aequoreus (assembly GCF_033978785.1). Taxonomy (NCBI): domain Eukaryota; kingdom Metazoa; phylum Chordata; class Actinopteri; order Syngnathiformes; family Syngnathidae; genus Entelurus; species Entelurus aequoreus. The sequence continues at coordinate 40,620,334 of NC_084751.1, forward strand.
GTGGCGGGATGATAGATAGGAATCCCTGTCATTTATTTCCCCAGATCAGTCTGGAGATGGAGATGGTAAACACTGACCCGCTTGACCTCCTTCCTGTGCTTTCTTCCTGTTTGTTTGTTGTTGTTTTACATTGACCTGAAGACTCACGTTTTCTTATGTAGTTTAGTCTCCAGAAAGAGTCGAGGTAGCTAAGGTGTAGAGCAGGGGTGTCAAACGAACAGATTTTATCCGGCCCGCGGGATGAGTTTGCTAAGTATAAAAATGTACCTGAAATTGATGTTCTAAATGTGTCCACTGGATGTCGCAATAGCAATTTGTTGTATATTTGCTGATGCTACATGTACTATATTGCCAAAAGTATTTGGCCAGCCATATAAATGATCAGAATCGGGTGTACTAATCACTTGGCCTGGCCACATGGATGACAGAGTCTGGCGTGGATGAACTTGACTGGCCTGCACATTATTTATTATATTATATTGTTTATATATATATAATAAATACAAAGAGCAACATTGCCCCCTTGTGGAACTGTGCCATCACAACTCCCTCCTCCAACCCATAACAGACTGGTCTGCACAGAGTCCTGACCTGAACCCGATCGAACACCATTTGGATGAATTAGAACGGAGACTGAGACCTTCTCGACCAACATCAGTGAGTGACCTCACCAATGCGCTTTTGGAAGATAGGTCGAACGTTTCTATAAACACACTCCGCAACCTTGTGGACAGCTTTCCCAGGAGTGTTGAAGCTGTAATAGCTGCAAAAGGTGGACCCACATCATATTGGACCATATGGGTTAGGAATGGGATGGCACTTCAAGTCCATATCAAGGCAGGTGGCCAAATACTTTTGGCAATATAGTGTATGTACAAAATAAACCACATGATGTTAGTACATCAGTCGAGGAAATTGATCAAACTACATAAATAACACACTGTAATTTGATTTTGATATCATTAGTTTTATCTTGAATGATTGAAAATTAACACCAATGAGTTGACTGACGAACATTTTCACATCACTTATTCTGAAAATATAAATAACAACAAATAAAGTTATTAAATTATTTGCTTATGCAAACCGATTGTTGCAGCAGCTGTCCGGGTGGCTGGTCACAGACAATCAAAGAGGTGTTCCTGCTGGATGTGGAGGTTCCGGGCTGGTGTGATTACACGTGGTATGCAGTTGTGAGGCCGGTTAGATATACTGCCAAATTATTTGAAACACCTTTGGAGACGGCTTAAGGTAAAGAAATGTACATTCAGTTCACGGGCCACAGATCTGGTGGACATTCCTGCAGTCAGCATGCCAACTATTAACCGCAATTATAAAACAAAAACCCAACAACATTATGATTTGTACAATTTCCGAATGTGCTTGTTCTATTTTTAAACAAAGAAAATAATCTGAAGTTGTCTTTATTTTTAAGTTATCGTGCCGTGATTTTACCAGTACGGCCCACTTGGGAGTAGATTTTTTTGTGGACCCCGATCTAAAATGAGTTTGACGTCCCCTGGTGTAGTCTCTCTTAAAAAACATGTTTAAAGTACCCTCTTGAGAAAAACTAGTTTTTCCATTGGTCTGATATAAAATGGGTGCCTTTGATTGATTAACACTTCTTTCCAGTCCTTACAATATAATTGAGTGACACTTTTTTTTTTCTAGCCTACCAATTCATGATTATTGCGTTTTGCAGCAGCAAGGGCTTTCCTTCAAATTGCCTTCTAAGTCAATAATACGAAACTGACGGTTCTTCAGACCAGGTTGAATAACAGGCAGATTAAAACCAAGGAAAAGGTTGGTACAGTCCGGCTGTGATTATTTGAACAATTTCTTTATTGTAGCAGTGATAATTTAGAGTTTTAGTTGCATTTTTTTCCTGACAGTCTTTCAAGATCTGCATTTCCCTTATATATAAGAGATGGGACATTCTGACCTTAAAACAAGTTAAGGGATTGGGTAAAACAAAACAATCTGCTTAAAGGAAAGATTTAGCAAGAAGTTTGAATTTAAAGGATAATTGCACTTAAAGAAATCTGTCTGTGAGACAAGAACACGCGTCTTTCCCTTTTCTTTTCAAACAGTGAAAAACTGCTAACAAGGGGCGGCTAACAATGCAGGTAATGGGGATTCTGCTATCCCGACAAGAAGGCGTTTTCTAAAAAAAAATCTAAAAACCTTTGTTTGATTGATTGAGACTTTTATTAGTAGGTTGCACATTGAAGTACATATTCCGTACAATTGACCACTAAATGGTAACACCCGAATACGTTTTTCAACTTGTTTAAGTCGGGGTCCACTTAAATTGATTCATGATACAGATATATACTATCATATATACTATCATCATAGGGGGGGGGGGGGGGGGTAGGATTTGGACAGCAAGTAGTGGACATAGAGAGAGAGAGAGAGAGAGAGAGAGAGAGAGAGAGAGAGAGAGAGAGAGAGAGAGAGAGAGAGATCAGAAGGCATAAGAAAAAGTATCTGCATTTGATTGTTTACATTTGATTATTAGCAATCTGGGGAGGGTGTTAGTTTAGGGTTGTAGCTGCCTGGAGGTGAACTTTTATTGCGGTTTTGAAGGAGGATAGAGATGCCCTTTCTTTTATACCTGTTGGGAGCGCATTCCACATTGATGTGGCATAGAAAAATAATGAGTTAAGACCTTTGTTAGTTCGGAATCTGGGTTTAACGTGGTTATTGGAGCTCCCCCTGGTGTTGTGGTTATGGCGGTCATTTACTTTAAGGGAGTAGTTTGACATGTACTTCGGTATCAGGGAGGTGTAGTGGATTTTATAGACTGGGCTCAGTGCAAGTTGTTTAACTCTGTCCTCCACCTTATGCCAGCCCACTTTAGAGAAGTGGGTAGGAGTGAGGTGGGATCTGGGGTGGAGGTCTAGAAGTAACCTGACTAGCTTGTTCTGAGATGTTTGGAGTTTAGATTTGAGGGTTTCGGAGGTGCTAGGGTACCAGGAGGTGCATGCGTAATCGAAAAAGGGTTGAACGAGAGTTCCCGCCAGAATCCTCATGGTGCTTTTGTTGACCAGAGAGGAGATTCTGTAGAGAAATCTTGTTCGTTTGTTGACCTTTTTGATTACCTTGGTTGCCATTTTATCACAGGAAAGATTAGCCTCTAGAATGGAACCTAGGTAGGTGACCTCATCTTTCCTGGTGATAACAATGTCACCCACTTTTATAGAGAAGTCATTGACTTTCTTAAAGTTGATGTGGGACCCAAACAGGATGGATTCCGTTTTACCCAAATGTATGGATAGCTTGTTGTCAGCGAGCCAGGTGCAAGTTCTACAGAGCTCAGCACTGAGGATTTTCTCCACCTGTGACTTGTCCTTGTCGGATACCAGCAGGGCAGAGTCATCCGCAAACAAAAACAATTCACAGTCACATGCCGATGACATGTCGTTTATGTATATTAGGAACAGTAAAGGTCCCAATATACTCTCTTGGGGGACTCCACAGCTCACCGAGAGGGGGGGGACATGGTGCCGTTCACCTCTACCACCTGCTCCCTCCCCTCCAAGTAAGATTGCATCCAGCTCCATGAGGTTTTGTTAAATCCGATTGCTCTGAGCTTATCCAACCGCCATCGAATATGAGCATTTGCCCACTCAAGTTGGTTACGACTACAAACTGCAGTCACGTCGAGACCCCGTTGAGGACGACAAGCATGCAGATGAGTTTTCCTGAGACGGTTTCTCGCAGTTTGTGTAGAAATTCATTGGTTATGCAAACCAATTGTTGCAGCAGCTGTCCGGGTGGCTGGTCTCAGATGGTCATAGAGGGGTACCTGCTGGATGTCGAGGCTCTGGGCTGGTGTCGTAACACGTGGAATGTAGTTGTGAGGCCGGTTGGATATACTGCCAAACTCTTTGAAACGCCTTTGGAGACAGCTTATGGTAAAGAAATGTACATTCAATTCACGGGCAACAGATCTGGTGGACATTCCTGCAGTCATCATGTCAACTGCACGCCCCCTCAAAACTCTGGACATCTGTGGCATTGTGCTTTGTGATAAAACTGCAGATTTTCAAGTGGCCTTTTATTGTGGGAAGACAAAGCAACACTCGACGTGCGCAATATCCGCGCATGCGTATTAGGTCGCGTTGCGCCGGCTGACAGAGGGTCGGAGGGGGTCTTAAACGACCATTGTGTGTGTGTGGACAAGGATAAGGTTAGGTGGGATTTACCCTGGATAACCTTAGCCGGCTTAGTGTAGAAGGGGCCTAAAACAAGCATTTTTGGGTGGTCTAATGTGTTGCAAATATTCCCCTAGAAGGCGAGACATCCCCTCCACACTGCTGCCCATTCATTCAGTCCACGAGCATCAGTTCAATGAAACATTCATTTCCACTGGTGGTTTGTTCGCACGGATTCAGTTTAAAACGATCAATGCTGCAGTTCAAACCATTATCAGTGCATGTCAAAAGACTCCAACAGCATGTTAAATGACCTGCAATTGGTGTCTGCATCGCCAAATTCTATAGATTCCAAGCCAGGCTAATTCTATGTAAGCCCATCAGCTGTGAAAACCTACAATCTTATTTTTCCTGTGCGTTCTCCAATCCGAACACACATTAGTCATCTTGTGGCTGCATCCATGGCACGTCAACATCAAGCATTCCTCCATAAGTAAACGGCTTTTTCAAATGCAAATGTGCCTCGTCTAATCCTCCATTCTTCTGTATTTGCATGCTGTTCTGAAAATGCCTCAAACCCCCTTTGCCTCTGCCACCTAACACCCCGCTCACCCGTCTTTCATCACACAAAAACAAAGGTGTTTACACGATTCTGTGCAGCAACCGCTGCAAACTCGTCGGAGCACTGCGGGGAAGCAAATTAGACAGCCAGGAAAATGGTGTCACTAATAATCCATTTCACGCTGTGCCATTTCTTTGATGAATCAGAATAAAATGTCAAGACATGATAAGGCCTCGACGACTAAAAACAAACAAAAGGCAACACTTTTCACTTGAAAATGAGCACGTATCGTACGAGTAATTGAAAGTGACAAGACCAAGCTCACATTTGCATGATCGATCCTTTGGATGATGTCATATTGACTATGTAGCATATTTGATACAAACAACCCTAATTGTGTGAATGCTCCAAAATGCATCTATTTATTTGGCACGCTCTACCTTCCACATTTTTCATCCGATTCAAACCGTTCCAACTTCAAACTGTTCAGGCTATTCGGGCATCGCGAGCTTCCCCTCGATAAATTCCCAGATTTCCCAGAATTCCAGGTTTTCCGGGACATTTTTCCCATTCAAAATGAATTGGACATTTTTCAAAACTTCCACCATTTCCATGTTTTTCAACCGATTCAAACCATTCCACCTTCAACATATCCCACTCATCCTGGACATTCAAACTATCATTTTTTTCTAGTTAAAAAAAATTCCAGGAATTTCCGTTTTTTCAAACCCTTTTTGTCTGTCGACTACTCCTTCCACATTTTTCAACCCATTTAAACCGTTCCACCGTCAAATCATTCCTCTTAATCGGGACAAAAAAACTAAGTTGTTTCTTGAACTGGAAAAATTCCCGTTTTTCCCGAAATTCCAGGAATTCCGTAATACCATTTCTCAATGAAAAATGTTACTACTTCAACATTTCCCGACCAATTTGAAAAATTCCAACACCAACCATTACATTTTTTTTGCATTTTCAATAAAATTCCCTCTTTTACCAAAATTCCCAAATTTGCATGAAATCCCCATTAAAAAGAATGGGACATTTTTCAAACTTCCACAACTCCCACATTTTTTATCCAATTAAAATCGTTCCAACTTCAAAATATTCAGCCTGTTCATGAAATTTGTGCTCCCTTTCAAAAATTAAAAAAAAAAAAAAAATCCCAAATTTCCTGGAATTCTCCGTTTTTTGGGACATTTTCCGCATTCCAAATGAATTATCCATTGTTCACACTTCCACAATTCCCACATTTTCCAACCGATTCAAACCATTCCAACGTCAACACATTCCACTCATCCTGGACATTCAAACTAACTCTTCCCCAAGTTCCAAAACAAATTCCGGTTTTCCTGGAAATTAAAATGCTTCCTCAACATTCAAACCATTCCAACATTCTAACTATTTATACATTTATACTACATTCTATCTGCATTTCAGTTCAACTTCAGCATTGGAGCATTCACATGCAATTCCTTCGGGAATTGCCTTATCTAGTTTATTTTAAAATATTGCATTTGGACAATCAAATATGTACTTATATGATGGTTAAAGTTAGTGCCAAATGTGTGCAAAAGGCTGTTTTGGACCAGATATATTTCAAAGTTTTTTATGTTGACAAATATCCTTACATGTTGTTAAATTAAGTACATTTTATATATTGAAGCTAAGAATAAAAACAACAACAATATTTTACAGGTATGTTCCAATCAGGATTTTATGCCTGTACCAATCATCCAAAAGTCAGATCGGCCGATACCAAAATCGATACCTGTCGCATGTGTCAACTGAAACATAATCTCTTGGGCAGAGGTCTGCGTACTAAAGCGTTACCTTCGTCTGCAGCATTTCCGAGGTGACAAAACAATGGGTCGTGGTGCATCGCCGCGGACGGAAAACGTACGGTCGGAGTGCGGACTCTGCACACCGCGAGATATATGAGAAGCTACTTGATAAACCATCACCCGGAAAAATACATTTGTGATAAAAAATATTTTGTAAATCGTTTTATAAACATGTTCTGGTTGGAGTCCTTAATTACAAAATGATTAACATTTTATAAAATAATAGAGAAGGTTTAAACATTGCCATGCAGCAATATGAAGACCATTAACTTGTACAACATGTAATATACAGAATATCAGAAGCAAATATTAAGCTATAAATATGACAGATTACAGCTGGGATAGGCTCCAGCCCCCTCGTTTCCCCAAATGGGACACGCGGTACAAAATGGGTGGATGGATATTACAAAAACATCTTTGACAATTAAAGCGTGATCATGACAATTCATATTTTGTGTTATTTATGCGTGAAACTGTGTAGTGTAGCTCCTCCTCTGAATGCAAGTGCTCCTAAAGCGTGAAATAAATTTGAAGTGAATTATGTTTATACAGCACTTTTCTCTAGTGACTCAAAGCGCTTTACATAGTGAAACCAATTATCTGCATCTTTTAGCTACATTTAAAACATGTGTGGGTGGCACTGGGAGCAGGTGGGCAAGTGTCTTGCACAAGGACACAAAGGCAGTGACCAGGATGGCAAAAGCGGGGATCAAACCTGGAACCCTCAGGTTGCTGGCACGGCCGCTCTACCAACCAGTAGCAGGAATAGAAATTATGTATTTTTGTTACAAAATACAAAATCTGCCGAGATACCAAAACACAGTAGGCATTTTTGTTTAATTGTCATTAAATCATGTTTGTCCTTTTTGTATTGAGCTGTTCATGGTGTTATAACTTGAAAATCACCTGTCTAGGGTACACTTATTAAAGATGAAAAATCATATAAATCTATATCTATATATATATATATATATCGATTATTGTGATTAATTTTGAATTAACTATCAAAAAAAAAAATATTATTGCAATTAAATATTTTAATCGTTTGACAGCCCAAATATATATTTATATATATATATAGATATATATATATATATATATATATATATATATATATATATATATATATATATATATATATATATATATATATATATATATATATATATACCGTATTTTTCGGACTATAGGGCGCACCGGATTATAAAGCGCACTGCCAATGAGCGGGTCTATTCAGGTCTATTTTCATACAAAAGGTGTCATATTTAGATTTTTGTGGCCGGTCTTACCTACGTGGCTCACCTTCGACGGCGTTTTCAACAGTTTTTAGCGCTTTGACAGATATAAGTAAGAACTTTACACTACGTTATATTACAAATGGCAACAGCGGAAGATGAATGCCACAAAAGAAGGTAGAGAAAGAGAAGAAGCTTATGACTACGGTGTCGCCACAGACTACAATGGCGGACTCGCGCGCACTTTCAGGACTTATACAGATCCCAAATACACATCAGTAGGTACCAGATGGTAAGAAAAGTTGGTTTTGCATAATATTGCGAAACAAAGCGCCAGGTAATATGGCTAATAGGTGCCATTTTGCGGTCCTCATACACACACCATAATAATACTCGTATGTTTAATGCGCCGACAATCCATCAAGCGGTGCGGCTTCAGAGCTTACCGAAGTCGTACTAAAAACATGTTGACAGATTTTTGAGTGCCGTGTGGAATGTTCTATATTCACAATGGAACATTTAAAGTTTTGGTGTTGTTTACTGCCATCACATTGCAGTCTACACGTATCTCTTATGTCTGACTGCCATCTACCGGTCACACTTATCATTATACCATGTACCAAATAAAATTGCTTTGAGGTCAGTAAGGACAACCACAATTATGCCGTTCTTTAGGCGCACCTACGTTATAAGGCGCACTGTCGATTTTTGAGAAAATGAAAGGATTTTAAGTGCGCCTTATAGTCCGAAAAATACGAAATATACTGTATATACTATAAATATGTTTTTTTTTTCTTCTGCTACCCACCACTCCACTTGTAACTAGTCCACTGGTTCTTTACCTGGGTTCGATCGAACCCTAGGGGTTCGGTGAGTCGGCCTCAGGGGTTCGACGGAGCCTCCGCCGCGGAGGTCAAGACACACCCGACTCATCGTGTAAATAAAAACTTCTCTCCATCGGTGTATACCCCCTAACAATGTTCCCTCTAATTTTCCATATGCTTGAGCAAACGCAAAAACTCCTTGAGCATTCAGTGGAGCACATGTGAGCGACGTCAGACGTGCACATGCACTGTGGCCACACCAGTCCCAAACCCGACTAAATAACAAGTTAAATGTTTTATTATTATAATCATTATAGTCATTATAATCCAAGAGATTATTTTCTAATATAAGTGTTTTGGCCCACTTACAATGACAATAACAAAAAATATTGTTTTTCATGAGCTGTGTACTAGTATTGTATGTCTGGGTGGGGGGTCCTGCTTTGGAAATAATGTGTACCCCTTTCAGATATCGCATTTTGTTCCCACTAAAACATTCACATGTTGCACAATGAGATGTAAACATGGGATCATGTGTACATTCCTGTAACTTTCTGTTTGTAGAATATATCTTTATTAGTATTTCTTTAATATAATAACATCATTTCATGATTAACAAGTCACGCTGAGGGTGGTCATACAAACAACTTTACAAATATGCGCCACACTGTGTACCCACACCAAACAAGAATGACAAACATATTTCGGGAGAACATCCGCACCGTAACACAACATAAACACAACAGAACAAATACCCAGAATCCTTTGCAGCCCTAACTCTTCCGGGCTACAAAAACACCCCCGTTACCCCCAACCCCGCCCACCTCTTTTTCAAAGCCTGCAGTGAAGAGAAAGGTTAGTGATGAGCAAAGACAATTCCAGGAAAAGTGGGAGATGCAATATTCCTTTGTTGAGCACAGGGGCACCCCGACGTGTCTCATTTGCACAGAGAAAGTTGCAGTGCACAAGGAATACAATTTGAAACGTCATAATACAACTAGACATGCTGAGGAGTATGCAAAATACCAGGGAGATGAGCGAGTGAACCGGGTTGTACATTTTAAAAGCAGTCTACTGAGGCAACAAGATTTCTTCAAGAAAGCAAGCGAAAAGAGCGATGCAGCAGTCAAAGCTAGCTACATGGTGAGTGAGATGGTTGCTAGGGCGGGAAAGCCATTCACAGAAGGTGAATTCATTAAAAAGTGCATGTTAGATTTTATTCAAGAAATATTTTTATCGCGGCCCAGCCTCACCCAGTTTCTGCATCCAGTGGCCCCCAGGTAAATTGAGTTTGAGACCCCTGGTCTATCTGGTACATACTTGCCAACCTTGAGACCTCTGATTTCGGGAGGTGGGGGGCGTGGTCGGGGATGGGGCGGGGGGCGTGGTTGGGAGCGTGGTTAAGAGGGGAGTAGTATATTTACAGCTAGAATTCACCAAGTCAAGTATTTCATATATATATATCCTGAAAATATGCAAACAAAACTGTGTTTGGATAATTGATACTTCAAACTTGCGTAAATAAATCTTAAGGAATATAACATAACTTGGCTTCTGAGAGCTTCAACATGTAATGAATAAAATGCTAAAGTTGTTGATAAACAAGCAATTATTTTAATAACTAAATATGGTCATTTTAAATGAATTATTATGATCATTTCAAATTAATTATTTCAAATATATTTATTTTAATGTATAATTATGTGGCTGGATGTAATAAGGAGTCAGAAAAACTACAAATAAAATTACAATTAATTTTGATGTTTTTAGCTAAATATAGTAAAAATGTATTTAGTTTAGTTTTTAAAAATTAATAAATATATTTATTTTTAGGTAAGATGAACATAATAATAAAATGTATCTCTAGTTTGGATGATTTAGTTCTTGTCACCCTGTTGTCCTCCCGTCTCTTCCCCGAGGATGGCTCCATGTGCTGGGCAAGCGCCTGGAGATGCCCTACGTCAACAACACGGTCGGCGGCCCGTCGGTGCGCAGCTCGTACATCGCCGCCCTCTACTTCAACCTCAGCAGCCTGACCAGCGTCGGCTTTGGTAACGTGTGCGCCAACACGGACGCCGAGAAGATCTTCTCCATCTGCACCATGCTCATCGGCGGTACGCCTCGTATGGAATAACGTGATTGGGCAGGCACGCTGTTTATATCGTGGGAAAGCGGACGTGAAAAAAGGCTGTCCTCACTCAGGTCCGCATGGAGCTGGAGGGGGCGTGGCCTCCAGCTCCGGCTGAAAATCGGGAGATTTTCGGGAGAATATTTGTTTTCGGGAGAGGCGCTGAATTTCGGGAGTCTCCCGGAAAATTCGGGAGGGTTGGCAAGTATGATCTGGTATGATGCAGGTAGTCGGTGATTATCACATAGACATCTCGTCAACATTTTTTTTTTTTACAAGTTTTCCCGTGTGGGGGTTACAGGGATGGCAAGGAACGCAAATGACAAAACAATTTAGGCTCTGTTGACAGTTTTTTGGCCCCATTAAATGTGGGGGCACGTGACAGCAAACGGAGGGTCTGGAGCTGATAAATGTCCTCCTAATAAAGCCCATATAATGAGTGACAGTCTTATTTGCCCTTGAAAGCTTCTTGGTGTCACATTCTGGATTTGATGCACTTAATGGCCCTCGAGAGCATTTGTGCGAAGCATTCAGGTTTGAGCGTAATCATCGGCACTATTCAACGACTCGCCTGCCTCGTTTTATCACCCCCGAATCAGAACTGCGACAATGATTGAAAATTGACAGAAAACAATGGCGCTTTGTTTATATTCCCCCCATGTCCTACTCAGCGGGTATTGCTTGGCGTTCCCGGCTGCAAAACTTCCTATCAGGTGGCTTCAAAGGAGAGCACTTGGCACTTGACAAAGAGAAACACACTGCCGATTTGTCATCTTCCATTTATCCACCTGCGTCGAGGATAGGGAGGCTTTAACAAGAGGGACGTCTTTGTGGAATCTGTTCAACATCCTGATTGGAAATGACAAGCCAGGTGGTGCGTTCAGCCCTGCAGGGGAGATCAAAGAGTTGAAGCTGCATGTGACATCTTGGTATGGATCGGAACCGAACCGATAACCCTCTCACCTCGACTCATTAGCACCTGTTGTGTGCTAATTAGCCGGATCCATTGACATTGCAGAAACTGTCTAAATTTACAACTTGGTGTTGGACCTCGGCGACGTCCCCCCGCGGGCCTCATCTGTTTGTCTGAGCAAATACGGGAACAGGTGTTCTACTCGCTCACAGAAACAGCGTGGTAACTCTCAAAGTTGGGTGGGGGTGTTTTTCAGCGCTTTGTGGGACCTGCTTCAAGTTGATGTTTTTTGGTTTCTGGTTCTTAAGCCAATCATGAGAATTCCATTAGGGCAGCAAAAGACGCTCCTAGAAACGTTGGTCAGTCCAGGATTTGGCTTTGAACCATCATTTGTTCTCTAATTAATTTGTTTTTCAAGGGGATCTACCGTATTTTCCGGACCATAGGGCGCACTGGATTATAAGGCGCACTGCCGATGAGCGGGTAGAGTCAGGTTTTTTTTCATTCAAAAGGCGCACCGGATTATAGGGCGCATTAAAGGCCTACTGAAATGAGATTTTCTTATTCAAACGGGGATAGCAGATCCATTCTGCGTCATACTTGATCATTTCGCGATATTGCCATATTTTTGCTGAAAGGATTTAGTAGAGAACATCGACAATAAAGTTCGCAACTTTTGGTCGCTGATAAAAAAAGCCTTGCCTGTACCGGAAGTAGCGTGACGTCACAGGTTGTGGAGCTCCTCACATCTGCACATTGTTTACAATCATGGCCACCAGCAGCGAGAGCGATTCGGACCGAGAAAGCGACGATTTCCCCATTAATTTGAGCGAGGATGAAAGATTTGTGGATGAGGAAAGTGAGAGTGAAGGACTAGAGGGCAGTGGAAGCGATTCAGATAGGGAAGATGATGTGAGAGGCGGGTGGGACCTGATATTCAGCTGGGAATGACTAAAACAGTAAATAAACACAAGACATATATATACTCTATTAGCCACAACACAACCAGGCTTATATTTAATATGCCACAAATTAATCCGCATAACAAACACCTCCCCCCTCCCGTCCATTTAACCCGCCAATACAAATCAAACACCCGCACAACACACTCAATCCCACACCTCCGCAAAGTTCATGCAGCACATATATTTCCCCAAAGTTACGTACGTGACATGCACATAGCGGCAAGCACGTACGGGCAAGCGATCAAATGTTTGGAAGCCGCAGCTGCGTACTCACGGTAGCGCGTATCCAACTCAAACTCCTCCTGGTAAGAGTCTCTGTTGTCCCATCTCCACAAGCATGCGTATCCAACTCAAAGTCCTCCTGGTAAGAGTCTCTGTTGTCCCAGTTCTCCACTGGCCAATGGTAAAGCTTGACTGTCATAGTTCGGGAATGTAAACAATGAAACACGTAGCGGCTGTTTGTGTTGCTGCAGCCGGCCGCTAATACACCGCTTCCCACCTACAGCTTTCTTCTTTGCTATCTCCATTGTTCATTAAACAAATTGCAAAAGATTCACCAACACAGATGTCCAGAATACTGTGGAATTTTGCGATGAAAACAGACGACTTAATAGCTGGCCACAATGGTGTCCCAAAATGTCCGCTACAATACGTGACGTCATGCGCAAACGTCATCATACCGAGACGTTTTCAGCAGGAAATTTAAAATTGCACTTTACTAATCTAACATGTGTTGCAATGTTAAGATTTCATCATTGATATATAAACTATCAGAGTGCGTGGTCGGTAGTAGTGGCTTTCAGTAGGCCTTTAAAGGGGTCATATTATTATAATTTTTTTCTAAATGTAAAATACTTCCTTGTGGTCTACATAACATGTAATGGTGGTTCTTTGGTCAAAATGTTGCATAGATGATGTTTTACGGATCATCTTCAAGCCGCTTTCTGAACGTCTCTTCAGGATGCACCGTTTTGTGGGCGGTCTTATTTATGTGGCTCACCTTCGGCAGCGTCTTCTCCCCGCCATCTTTGATGTAGCGGTGTAGCGTGCAAGGACGGGAGTGGAAGAAGTGTCAAAAAGATGGCGCTAACTGTTTTAATGACATTCAGACTTTACTTCAATCAATAACGGAGCAGCCCCTCCTCATCCGGAAGCAACAACAACAAGGCCGGAAATGTGTTCCGTGAAAAACCGTCTGACCCGAACTCTCTACTAACTAAAGTTCCTTGATTGATGTGGAGGGGGGCGTGGCCTGCAGAACTGCAGCGAAGCGGAGTGTGCCAGGACCGGCCTCGAAGTCAGCGACAGGTGCGTAGATGGCCCAGGTGGACCTTATTATCTAATCACCTGTCGCTCTGTTTAAGCAGCAGCCGGGGAGAAGAGTGGAAGAGCTGGCGTGAGAGGAGAGAGCGTGACTGTCAAAGCCGAAAAAAGACAATTGCTGGAAAGCAACCGACAGCCTTTTATTGAAAAATAAAACGGTATTGCACCATGAAACGGGCTCGCAGGGAAATGTTTGGTGGTCTGGAGGACCCACTGGGAGGCGACTTCCACAGGTGAATAATGTAAACTCACTACACCGGTATGTTTTAGCGCTTTCATGGCGAGTTTACTGACAGATATAAGTAAGAACCTTACACTACTTTATATTAGAAATGGCAACAGCGGAGGATGAATGTCCCATAACAAGAAGATAGAGAAAAATAAGAAGCTTATTGACTACGGCGTCACACGTACTACAAAGGCAGACATGCAGAATTTTCCAGGACTTATGCAGATCCAAAATACACATCAGCGAGTACCAGAAGGTAAGAATAGTTGCTTTTGCATAATATTGTGAAACAAAACGCCAGATAATATGTCTTACCTTTTACACACACCGTAATAATACTTGTATGTTTAATGCGCTGACAATCCATCAAGTGGTGCGGCTTCATAGCTTACCAAAGTCGTACTAAAACATGTTGATAGATTTTTGAGCGCTGTGTGTAATGTTCTATATTTTCAATGGAACATATGACATGTTGGTGTTGTTTACTTGAGTCATATTGCCATCATATTGCAGTCTACACGTATCTCTTATGTTTGACTGCCATATACTGGTTGCACTTATCATTACACCATGTACCAAATAAAATTGCTTCAAGGTCGGGAAGAAAAAGCAGAATTATTACGTATATTACGCATATCAGGTTATAAGGCGCACTGTCGAGTTTTGAGAAAATATAGTCTGTAAAATACGGTACATAGAAATTGCTATTATCAATAGCTCACACTAAATCACTTTTATATTTATCATGTCAAATGACGAACGCCCCCACAACTCTCTTAAATCTCCTCATTATGATCAGAACTATCAATCAATCAATCAATCAATGTTTCCTTATATAGCCCTAAATCACGAGTGTCTCAAAGGGCTGCACAAGCCACAACGACATCCTCGGCTCAGATCCTACATCAGGGCAAGGAAAAACTCAACCCAATGGGATAACAATGAGAAACCTTGGAGGGGACCGGTGCAATGGACGTCGAGTGGATCTAGCATAATATTGTGAGAGTCCAGTCCATAGTGGATCTAACATAATATTGTGAGAGTCCAGTCCATAGTGGATCTAACATAATATTGTGAGAGTCCAGTCCATAGTGGATCTAACATAATAGTGTGAGAGTCCAGTCCATAGTGGATCTAACATAATAGTGTGAGAGTCCAGTCCATAGTGGATCTAACATAATATTGCGAGAGTCCAGTCCATAGTGGATCTAACATAATAGTATGAGAGTCCAGTCCATAGTGGATCTAACATAATATTGTGAGAGTCCAGTCCATAGTGTATCTAACATAATAGTGAGAGTCCAGTCCATAGTGGATCTAACATAATATTGTGAGAGTCCAGTCCATAGTGGATCTAACATAATAGTGACAGTCCAGTCCATAGTGGATCTAACATAATAGTGAGGGTCCAGTACATAGTGGATCTAACATAATAGTGAGAGTCCAGTCCATAGTGGATCTAACATAATAGTGTGAGAGTCCAGTTCATAGTGGATCTAACATAATAGTGAGAGTCCAGTCCATAGTGGATCCAACATAATAGTGAGAGTCCAGTCCATAGTGGATCTAACATAATAGTGTGAGAGTCCAGTTCATAGTGGATCTAACATAATAGTGAGAGTCCAGTCCATAGTGGATCTAACATAATAGTGAGAGTCCAGTCCATAGTGGATCTAACATAATAGTGAGAGTCCAGTCCATAGTGGATCCAACATAATAGTGAGAGTCCAGTCCATAGTGGATCTAACATAATAGTGTGAGAGTCCAGTTCATAGTGGATCTAACATAATAGTGAGAGTCCAGTCCATAGTGGATCTAACATAATAGTGAGAGTCCAGTCCATAGTGGATCTAACATAATAGTGAGAGTCCAGTCCACAGTGGGGCCAGCAGGAGACCATCCCGAGTGGAGACGGGTCAGCAGCGCAGAGACGTCCCCAACTGATGCACAGATGAGTGGTCCGCCCTGGGTCCCGGCTTTGGACAGCTAGCGTTTCATCTGTGGTCACCGAATTTGTGCCCCCCCTCCACGAAGGAGAGGGGGGTAGAGCAGAAAAGAAACGGCAGATCAACTGGTCTAAAAGGGGGGTCTATTTAAAGGCTAGAGTATACAAATGAGTTTTAAGATGGGACTTAAATGCTTCTACTGAGGTAGCATCTCTAACTGTTACTGGTAGGGCAATCCATAGTACTGGAGCCCCAATAGAAAACGCTCTATAGACCGCAGACCTTTTTTGGGCTCTGATAATCACTAATAAGCCGGAGTTCTTTAAATGCAAATTTCTTGCCGGGACATATGGTACAATACAATCAGCAAGATAGGATGAAGCTAGACCAGGCCTGGGCAATTATTTTGACTCGAGGGGCCAAATTTAGAGAAAAAAATACGTCTGAGGGCCGGTATATCTATTTTTAGGAACACAAATACAAAACCTCACAATAATGTCTGATTGAATGCTAAAAAAGTTATGACAGACTGCTTAAAAAAACAGAATGGTATTTTCCCTTTTTTTATGAATGAGACATGCAGAATGTACATGAAAATAAAGAATGCAGGATTTACAATATTACCTATGAACGATAAAACACTGAATATTGACAACATATGCAAAAGCTCAGATTCCGACCATTGAAATACTTTGTATAGTTCAATACTTACTGTAATTTGAAAGATGTGACTTTAGGCTTTTACTACTTAAGTATAAAATACTACACGGTCTAGCTCAGACCTGGGCAAATTAAGGCCCGGGGGCCACATGCGGCCCGTTAAAGGCCTACTGAATTTTTTTTTTTTAATTTAAACGGGGATAGCAGATCCATTGTATGTGTCATACTTGATCACAAAAAACGTATGGAGTGTATTTCTTTAAAGTTAAGACTAGTTTAAAGTTATCTTCATTGAAAAGTACAGTGCTTTTCCTTCAAATATAAGGACATTTCAATGTGACCCCAAACTTTTGAACGGTAATGTACATCTAACACAATTTCCCAAAAGCACTGTACTTTTCAATGAAGATAACTTTAAACTGGTCTTAACTTTAAAGAAATACACTCTATACATTGCTAATGTGGTAAATGACTATTCTAGCTGCAAATGTCTGGTTTTTGGTGCAATATCTACATAGGTGTATAGAGGCCCATTTCCAGCAACTATCACTCCAGTGTTCTAATGGTACAATGTGTTTGCTCATTGGCTCAGAAGGCTAATTGATGATTAGAAAACCCTTGTGCAATCATGTTCACACATCTGAAAACAGTTTAGCTCGTTACAGAAGCTACAAAACTGACCTTCCTTTGAGCAGATTGAGTTTCTGGAGCATCACATTTGTGGGGTCAATTAAACGCTCAAAATGGCCAGAAAAAGAGAACCTTCATCTGAAACTCGACAGTCTATTCTTGTTCTTAGAAATGAAGGCTATTCCACAAAATTGTTTGGGTGACCCCTAACTTTTGAACGGTAGTGTATGTATATAGGTATATAAAGGTATATACAGTATAGGCGTAATATGATCAAACTTTCTTGTTCTTGTCAAAAGTCTAGCAGCCGCATTTTGTACCAACTGTAATCTTTTAATGCTAGACATAGGGAGACCCGAAAATAATACGTTACAGTAATCGAGACGAGACGTAACGAACGCATGAATAATGATCTCAACTACACATATATGCTCCATACTAAGTAGCAAAACAGAAAAAAACATATGATCCGAACAAACACACAAGCTTGGAACCGTGTCAACATTTTTTACATCAACCGTTCCATCCCTGATTTTCACCCGAGTAATCGACCTTGACTTAACGTTTCCTCCGCACGTCTCTAAAGGAATATTTTGTTTGAAGTCTATTGTTGTAGGTGATGTTTCAGGTAATGAGCGAGAGGACAGTCGTGCTGTTGGCTGATGACAGGCAGTAATTAAGACACTGATCCTGTAATTAAGCAGCGGCAGGTAGCTTGTGCTTTGAATGCTTAATTTCCTTCCCACCAGCCAATCCCACACCCCCTCTATTCCCTGCCCCACATGTGTGAAGCGGTTGATAGTGTCGGGCGTCCGACTCCTGGCACAGGTTATCAACTTTCAAAACAAACCTTCCTCCTCCGCGTCAAGAAAGGATTACCGTGTTTTGGTGAAGTTACTATGCGATTTATAAGCTTTATGACGCCCCGACGTCCCTGATCAATCTATTCACTGCTTGTCGGCCTCGCTAATCCTCTTGGTTCTCCTTTATTATCTTCCCCTTCCGTCTTCTCTGCACCGTCCAGAACAAGCTTGTTCTTCTGAGGGCTCCACTTTTTTCCAGAGGCATCTCAAGTGCAAAGCTGATTTTTCACCCTGTCAACTATTCCAAGTCATTTTCCGGCCATTGCCGCAGAGCCGCAACTTTGCGCTTCGTGTTTCCGCTTAGCTGCAGCATAAAAATGTGATACAGTTAGAAAAACATGTCACTCTCAGCACATTTGTTTGGGTTGACTCTAATAGAGTCGATCAGGATGATGTGTATTTGTAATATGATATTCTCATAAATGTCGTACCGCATTTTTCAGACTATAAGGCGCACTTAAAATCCTTTAGTTTTCTCAAAACTCGATAGTGCGCCTTATAACATAATGTACGGAATAATTTTGGTTGTGCTTACCCACCTCAAAGCTATTTTATTTGGCACATGGTGAAATGATACCTGTGAACAGTAGATGGCAGTCACACATAATACATACGTGTAGACTGCAATATGACTCAAGTAAACAACACCAAAATGTTATATGTTCCTATGAAAATATAGAACATTACACACGGCGCTCAAAAATCGATAAGTTGATAAGCTTCTTCTTTTTGTTTATCTTATAATAATAATAATATATTTTATTTGTAAAAAGCACTTTATGTTGAGCAAACAACCTCAAAGTGCCACAGTGTTAAAAAAAAAAGAAAAAGAAAATAGTAATAATAATAATAAAAATAAATAAAATATAAAACTAGAAACAGCCCAATAGCTAGAACCAGCATGCATATCTCTAAAAATCTATAAAAAGGCTTTTTTTAAAAGATGGGTTTTTAAGCCTTTTTTAAAAGCATCCACAGTCTGAGGTGCCCTCAGGTGGTCAGGGACAGCGTTCCACAGACTGGGAGCAGCGGAGCAGAAAGCCCGATCTCCCATAAACATCTTCTTGTTATGGGACATTCATCCTCTGCTGTTGCCATTTCTGATATAAAGTAGTGTAAAGTTCTTACCTATATTCGTCAGTAAACTCGCCATGAAAGCGCTAAAACATACCGGTGTAGTGAGTTTACATTATTCACCCAAGGGACTTTAGTTATTAGAGTTCCGGTCGGATGTTTTTTCAAGGGACACATTTCCGTCGTTGTTGTTACACTAGTGATGTTTTGTACGACGGGGGAAAGAGACAACACCAATGCAAGAATCAGTTCAATATCTTTATTGAACCTTTTGATAAATGTGTGAGAGGTGTATGCTACTCTAAGTGTTTGGTGCAAAACGATGTGTAGAATTAACAATGTAAATGTTACCATAATTTGTTGTATGTGCGTGTTGGATGAATCTTTTGTCAGACCAGAGGAGCAAGGCAATAAGGCAGTCCGTGGGCAAGCAAGCGGTCGGGGGCTGGAGAGAAGCAACAAGGTCCGTGTCAAGGATCGAGGGAGGCGGTCCAAAATCCAGAGAGAAGTCGAGACAAACAGCTCGATCACGGGGAACAGGAAAGGCACTGCGGGGAACACAGAGGACATAAGACACGGGAACTGGGAAGACACAGAGAGAGATCGAGTATGCTTACTACGGGAGTGAACTATGTTCCGGCGCAGGATCTTCGGTTCCGCTGGTCTTTATGCTGCTAGTCCCAGGTGTGCGGATTGACGATTGCCTGCAGCTCTGCCGACGCGAGCAGCGGTGTGTCGGACGGAATGAGGGATTGTGCTTTCGTCGTGACAAGTGAGCCACGGACGAGGAGATGCCACTCCGTTATTGATTGAAGTAAAGTCTGAATGTCATTAAAACAATTAGCTCCATCTTTTGACACTTCTTCCACTCCTGTCCTTGCACGCTACACCGCTACATCAGAGATGACGGGGAGAAGACCCTGCCGAAGGTGACCCACGTAAATAAGACCACCCACAAAACGGCGCATCCTGAAGCGACTGTCAGAAAGCGGCTTGAAGATGGTCTGTAAAACATAATTTATGCAACATTTTGACCAAAGACCACCATTACATGTTATGTAGACCAGTGGTCCCCAACCACCGATTGGTACCGGGCCGCACAAGAAATTTAAAAAAAAAAAATATATATATGTTTTTAATTAAATCAACATAAAAAACACAATATATACATTATGTATCAATATAGGTCAATACAGTCTGCGGGGATACAGTCCGTAAGCACACATGATTGTATTTCTTTATGAAAAAAATAAATAAATAAATAAATAAATAAAAAATCCCCCCCCCCCCCCCCCCCGGTCCGTGGAACAAATTTTCAAGCGTTGACCGGTCCCCAGCTACAAAAAGGTTGGGGACCACTGATGTAGACCACCATTTGGGGCATTGTTTAGTTCATGCAGTAAAATGATACTGGCCACATCTTGAGACAGAAATGTACAGTTCTCAATAACCAAAACTTGATCGGCTCACACATCTTCCATGCAGATGTATAGACGTCACAGCTCAACAATTAGCCATGTTTGGTAGTGGTGTTCAGTTTGAGGTCTGTACCTTTTTTTTTTTTTTTTTTTTTTTTTAAATGATGAAGTGATGAAAGTTGGATCTTGCTCTCGTTAGTCTCCAGAGGCATGACTCAGTTCTTTGGAAGTTAGCAGCCTTGATGCAAACAAGAACTTTACCAAAAATAACATTTCAGCAAACTTTCTAAGACTTACTTTTTCAATGAATGTTAAGATCTATTTCTCGCATTTGAACTCAGGCTTTTCTAGAAAAGAGGTCTTTTTTTTATTTTGGTCGGTGAGTTAAGATGACAGGAGAATGATGGATGTCGTTGTTGCACTTGGCTGGGGATTAAAGTTATGTCGTGCCATTATAAATGACCGCAGAAGCATGCACTCCAATATGTTCACAGGCACTGTCTGCATATTCAATATTTAGCAACATGCAGATGACTATGATGACACTACGCAAGGGATTCTCCGTATGTAGCATTTCCACATCAATAAAACCTGATCTATTTCTCTTGCAGCATCGGCCCATATACCCAACAGGGGAATAAAGTAGAACCCAATTGCTTAAATAAACGGTCTAGTGACACACATTCCAACATTGGTCAAAGGGAACGATTAACTATATTAATGACATTACTCTCACATGCAGCCATACTTGCCAACCTTGAGACCTCCAATATCGGGAGGTGGGGGGTAGGGGGTGGGGGTGGGGGGGTTGGGGGCGGGGGGCGTGGTTATTTACAGCTAGAATTCACCAACTCGAGTATTTCATATATATTTCATATATATATATATATATATATATATATATATATGAAATACTTGACTTTCAGTGAATTCTAGCTATATATATATATATTTATTTTATTTACATATAAATAAAATAAATACCTGAATTTCAGTGTTCCGGTGGCTATCCATTAGATGGCAGTATTGTCCTGTTTAACTTCTCCGTTCATGATGAGTATATCATTTCGGCCACCGTGTTCAATGGAGAAGTTTGTTCTACAAAACTTACAGGCAACATACACCTTCCCCTTCGAACTGTCCTGGATGAACTGAAATTCTTGTTTCCATTCGTTTTGGAACTTGCAAGCGTATTTCTTCATCTTGCTCGTCGACGGCGTCGCCACGTCTGTAATTTCCTCGTTCTTCTGCTTCGTCTCCTTGTTGTGTGCGCAGTTGTGCACTCTACTCTCTAAAAGCCCTAGATGTTATGACGTCATTGGGCAGGCAAGCTGTTTATATTGTGGGAAAGCGGACGTGAGAACAGGCTGTCCCCACTCAGTCTCAGGTCCGCATTGAGCTGGAGGGGGCGTGGCCTCCAGCTCCGGCTGAATACCGGGAGTTTGTCTGGAGAAAATCTCTGCCGGGAGGTTGTCGGGAGAGGCGCTGAATACCGGGATTCACCCGCTAAAAACGGGAGGGTTGGCAAGTATGCATGCAGCACTTCCCACCTATTTACGAAAACGTTTTCACTATGGTGAGATTCTCCAACATCATGAAAAACTAAAATAAATGACGATAAAATATGTTTTTCTAAGCGACAGCAAAATCAGTAGGTCGGAGAGAACAAGGTCTCCCTGTGGTCTTTCTCCCATCATCCTATATTAATGTCAACATTTCTGCATGCGGCACTTCCAACCTGGTCTCCCTGAAGTGAGGTTCTCCAACATCACAAAAAAACTAAGTAAATGAGAACAGAATATTTTTTCTAAGCTATGGAAAAAATAGTAGGTCAAAGAGGATAAGGGTTCCTTGTGGTGTCCCTCCCATCATCCCGTATTCATGTCATTACATGCAGCACTTAATACTCACGTCTTTACTAAATAGTGTACCGTATTTTTCGGACTAAAAGGCGACCTTAAAATCCTTTCATTTTCTCAAAAATCGACTGGTTTTGCTTGCTGACTTCGAAACTATTTTATTTGGTACACGGTGAAATGATAAGTGTGACCAGTAGATGGCAGTCAAACATAAGAGATACGTGTAGACTGCAATATGACTTAAGTAAACAACACCAACATTTTTTATGTTCCATTGAAAATACAAAACATTACACACGGCACTCAAAAATCTTTCAAAATGTTTTAGTACGACTTTGGTAAGCTATGAAGCCGCACCGCTTCATGGATTGTACTGTGCTTCAACATACGAGTATTATTATGGTGTGTGTCTAAGGTAATACATATTATCTGGCGTTTTGTTTCGCAATATTATGCAAAAGCAACTTTTCTTACCTTCTGGTACCTGCTGATCTGTATTTGGGATCTGCATAAGTCCTGAAAAATTGCGTGCATCCGCCTTTGTAGTCCGTGTAGACTCCGTAGTCAAAGCTTCTTCTTTTTCTCTACTTGTTATGGGACATTCATCCTTCCCTGTTGCTATTTGTAATATAAAGTAGTGTAATGTTCTTACTTATATCTGCCATGAAAACACTAAAACATACTGGTGTAGTGAGTTTACATTATTCACCCAAGGAACATTAGTTATTAGAGAGGTGAGCCACGTAAATAAGACCGCCCACATTCGCATCCTGAAGCGACTGTCAGAAAGCGGCTTGAAGATGATCTGTAAAACATCATCCATGCAACATTTTGACCAAAGAACCACCATTACATGTTATGTAGACCACAAGGAAGTGTTTTACATTTTTTTTAAAAATATATATATATATGACCCCCTTTAATGCGCCTTACAATCCGGTGCGCCTTATGGTCCAGAAAATAGTGTACTTAAAGTGAGGTTCTCTAACATAATGAAAAACTAAAATAATTGACAACAAAATATTTAAACTAAAGAAAAAACAACGGAGAAAATAGGGCTTCCTTCTGGTCCTTCTCCTATCATCCTATATTAATGTCATTACAGTGAAACACTCGATTTACAAACTTAAATTGTTTCTTGGACATGGGTTACCAACCAAAAAGTTTGTATAGTGAATCAGAGTTCCCCTTAAGAATCAATGTAAACATGAACAATTGGTTCTTGTCATGTCTGTGTTCATGTTTTTGTTTGGCCATGTGCTGTTTTGTTTTTTGGACACTTCCTTAGTTCCTGGTTTCACTTCCTGGTTTTGTTTTGTTTCCATGGTTACTCATTAGTTTCACCTGTTCCACGTTTGGACTCACACACACCTGTCTCACGTTTTCACATTGTCATGTCACGCACCTGTTCACAGTTAGTCACGCACCTGTTTTCACTTATCATGTCACTATATAGGCTTTTCTGTTTCTGTTGTTCGTCCTGGCGACATCACCCATTCATGCCATGTCCACAGTTCCTTGTCACGTTAGTTCTTGTTTCATCTCTTGTCACGTAAGTTTTTGTTTGTTTAATGTTCATAGTTCTCCGCCATTGTGCGCGCCTTTTGTTTTCTAGTCAAGTTTTTTACCTCCGCTGTGAGCGCCTTTTGTTTGTACTTTTTTTGAGTTAGAATTAAAAATGTATTTAAATTCACGTCTTGCACGCGCCAATTTTTCATTGCCTTCTGGGAGAACAAACCACGCCATAGACCCAGTCCTGACAGTATGTCGCCAGCATAAAAGTTCTCCCGCAAGAAAATTGGGCGTTTTGGACGAGGCAGCGTGGGAGGTCCTCCACGCCATGGAGAAGGAAACGCTGCGCTACTCCTCCGTGGAGTACAGAGACTCCATTTGGTCCGAGGATGGCGCTGCGTCACCGCAGTCCCGGAAGCGCCGCTCCCGACGAAGGACGTCAGGGAGGGCTTCCACAAGCAGTGGAAAGGACGCATCGTTCCCGCAAGCTCCTTCCCCTCCGGGCGGAAACGAGCTGCAGCCAGCCCGGCTTCCCCAGGACGACGTCACGCCGCTGCCAGTGGGTGACGTCATGGATTTTTTTCCCCTGAACTCTTTTTCTTGTCAGCCACATCCAACCAAAGACTCTAAATCCATGATTAGACATTACCAGGACATGTTTTTAGAAATCAGATCCTGTCAATCCAAGCCACCCAAATTCCATGCCCCGCCCCCCAGGACTCAAGCCACGCCCAAGTCACACTTTTTTTTTTCACCCACAAGATCCCAGGCACAAGAAAGACATTTTGGACAATTTAGAGGGGAGGATTCTGCCCTCCTCCTGAACCCCCTCCGCCCACCCCAAAAGACGGTTCCAGACCGCGGGGAGCGCGTCTGGGATCCGCTCCTTGAGGGGGGGGCTAGGGCTGGGAATTGTTCAGGTGGGGTGGGTCAGCATCGCCATGCCAAGCCACAGCCTCCAGCTCGGCCACCACCACCACCTGTCTTTCGTCACGCCAAGCCACAGCCTCCAGCACGACCCCCACCACCTGTCTTTCGACCTGCCAAGCCACAGCCACCAGCACGACCCCCACCACCAGTCTTTCGTCACGCCAAGACACAGCCTCCAGCACGACCCCCACCACCTGTCTTTCGACCTGCCAAGCCACAGCCACCAGCACGACCCCCACCACCAGTCTTTCGTCACGCCAAGCCACAGCCACCAGCACGACCACCTCCACCAGTTTTTCGACCATGCCAAGATCCACCTGCTCCACGCCCAGCTCCACGCCAAGCGCCACCAGTACCTGCTCCACGCCCAGCTCCACGCCAAGCGCCACCAGTACCTGCTCCACGCCAAGCGCCACCAGTACCTGCTCCACGCCAAGCGCCACCAGTACCTGCTCCACGCCAAGCGCCGCCAGTCGCAGCCCCACGCCGCCAAGTGCCGCCAGTCGCAGCCCCACGCCGCCAAGTGTCGCCCGTCGCAGCCCCACGCCGCCAAGTGCCGCCCGTGGCTGCCCCACGCCGCCAAGTGCCGCCCGTGGCTGCCCCACGCCGCCAAGTGCCGCCCGTGGCTGCCCCACGCCGCCAAGTGCCGCCCGTGGCTGCCCCACGCCGCCAAGTGCCGCCCGTGGCTGCCCCACGCCGCCAAGTGCCGCCCGTGGCTGCCCCACGCCGCCAAGTGCCGCCCGTGGCTGCCCCACGCCGCCAAGTGCCGCCCGTGGCTGCCCCACGCCAAGACCAAAGCCAAGACCAAGACCCGCCAAGTGACCAAGACCAAGAACCGCCAAGTGACCAAGACCCGCCAAGTGACCAAGACCCGCCAAGTGACCAAGACCCGCCAAGTGACCAAGACCAAGACCCGCCAAGTGACCAAGACCAAGACCCGCCAAGTGACCAAGACCCGCCAAGTGACCAAGAACCGCCAAGTGGCCAAGACCATGACCCACGCTACCAAGACCGCCAAGGCCAAGACCACCCACGCCAAGACCAAGACCCCCCACGCCAAGCTTTGCCGCCTGACGCACCACGCCAAGCTTTGCCGCCTGACGCACCACGCCAAGCTTTGCCGCCTGACGCACCACGCCAAGCTTTGCCGCCTGACGCACCACGCCAAGCTTTGCCGCCTGACGCACCACGCCAAGCTTCGCCGCCTGACGCACCACGCCAAGCTTCGCCGCCTGACGCACCACGCCAAGCTTCGCCGCCTGACGCACCACGCCAAGCTTCGCCGCCTGACGCACCAAGCCAAGCTTCGCCGCCTGCCACGACAACGCGCCCACCTCCTCGTCGGCCAAGGATGTGGCCATTCCATGGGCGTCCGCCACGCCAGGTGCGCCGACCTCCTCGTCTGCCAAGGATGTGGCCATTCCCAGGTCGCCCACCTCGTCAGGTTCAGCGGCGGTCTACCCGCCGTCGCCACCTGACTCTGCCCCGGTGGATTCGGGGACACCTGGTCTGGCGACCCACCGCCATGTCCCCCTCCCCCCCTCCCATGACTCTTGATCCTGTTTTTTGTTTTTGGACATCTGGGATCTGTCCGTAAGGGGGGGGTTCTGTCATGTCTGTGTTCATGTTTTTGTTTGGCCATGTGCTGTTTTGTTTTTTGGACACTTCCTTAGTTCCTGGTTTCACTTCCTGGTTTTGTTTTGTTTCCATGGTTACTCATTAGTTTCACCTGTTCCACGTTTGGACTCACACACACCTGTCTCACGTTTTCACATTGTCATGTCACGCACCTGTTCACAGTTAGTCACGCACCTGTTTTCACTTATCATGTCACTATATAGGCTTTTCTGTTTCTGTTGTTCGTCCTGGCGACATCACCCATTCATGCCATGTCCACAGTTCCTTGTCACGTTAGTTCTTGTTTCATCTCTTGTCACGTAAGTTTTTGTTTGTTTAATGTTCATAGTTCTCCGCCATTGTGCGCGCCTTTTGTTTTGTCTAGTCAAGTTTTTTACCTCCGCTGTGAGCGCCTTTTGTTTGTACTTTTTTTGAGTTAGAATTAAAAATGTATTTAAATTCACGTCTTGCACGCGCCAATTTTTCATTGCCTTCTGGGAGAACAAACCACGCCATAGACCCAGTCCTGACAGTTCTAGCCTCAACAGAAGTCCCTATTTTAGTAAAAAAAAACTGCACACTTTGAAGACACTAATGTGTGTGTGTCTATATATATATATATACAGTATATATATATATATATATATATATATATATATATATATATATATATATATATATATATATATATATATATTTATATATATATATATATATATATATTTATATATATATATATATATATATATATATATATATATATATATATATATATATATATATATATATATATATATATATATATATATATATATATATTGCCAAAAGTATTTGGCCACCTGCCTCGACTCACATATGAACTTGAAGTGCCATCCCATTCCTAACCCACAGGGTTCAATATGATGTGGGTCCACCTTTTGCAGCTATTACAGCTTCAACTCTTCTGGGAAGGCTGTCCACAAGGTTGCGGAGTGTGTTTATAGAAGTTTTCCACCATCTTTCCAAATTCACATTGGTGAGGTCACACACTGATGTTCCAAAGGTGTTCTATCGGGTTCAGGTCAGGACTCTGTGCAGGCCAGTCAAGTTCATCAACACCCGACTCTGTCATCCATGTCTTTATGGACCTTGCATTGTGCACTGGTGCACAGTCATGTTGGAAGAGGAATGGACCCGCTCCAAACTGTTCCCACAAGGTAAATGGGTTATGGTAAATGGGTTATACTTGTATAGCGCTTTTCTACATTCGAGGTACTCAAAGCGCTTTGACACTATTTCCACATTCACCCATTCACACACTGATAGTGGGAGCTGCCATGCAAGGCCCTAACCACGACCCATCAGGAGCAGGGGCGCCGAAAGGGGGGGGGGGGGGGTGAAGGAGACGGATTCTAGGGCCCCATGATGGAGGGGGGCCCAGAGAGGCCCCTAATGATGATGAAATTATAATACAGGGGGCCCTGTAAAGATTATTTTCATGGGGCCCAAAATCCCTAGCGGCGCCCCTGATCAGGAGCAAGGGTGAAGTGTCTTGCTCAAGGACACAACGGACGTGACGTGGTTGGTAGAAGGTGGGGATCGAACTAGGAACCCTCAGGTCCCAATTGCGCCACACCGTCCCCTTGGTTGGGATTATGGAATTGTCCAAAATGTTTTGGTAACCTGGAGCAATCAAAGTTCCTTTCACTGGAACTAAGGGGCCAAGCTCAACTCCTGAAAAACAACCCCACACTATAATTCCTCCTCCACCAAATTTTACACTCGGCACGATGCAGTCCGAAATGTAGCGTTCTCCTGGCAACCTCCAAACCCAGACTGGTCCATCAGATTGCCAGATGGAAAAGCGTGACTCATCACTCCAGAGAAGGCGTCTCCACTGCTCTAGAGTCCAGTGGCGACGTGCTTTACACCATTGACACTTTGCATTGGACTTGGTGATATATGGCTTGGATGCAGCTGCTCTGCGTACTGTACGTGGGCTAATTGGAAGGTCACATGAAGTTCGGAGCTCTGTAGCAACTGACCGTGCAGGAAGTTGGCGACCTCTTTGCACTATGCGTTTCAGCATCCGGTAACCCCTCTCTGTCAGTTTACGTGGCCTACCACTTTGTGGCTGAGTTGCTGTTGTTCCCAAACTCTTCCAATTTCTTATAATAAAGCTGACAGTTGACTTTAGAATATTTAGGAGCGAGGAAATTTCACGACTGGATTTGTTGCACAGGTGGCATCCTATGACAGTTCCACGCAGGAAATCAGATTACTTTTTTGGACACTCTTGGCATTCTCTCGATGGGCTTCAAGAGGTAGTCACCTGAAATGGTTTTCACTCCACAGGTGTGCCTTATCAGGGTTTATTAGTGGGATTTCTTGCTTTATCAATGGGGTTGGGACCATCAGTTGTGTTGGGAATGAGAAGGTGTGTCCAAACGTTTGGCCTGTGCTATATACACTACCGTTCAAAAGTTTGGGGTCACATTGAAATGTCCTTATTTTTGAAGGAAAAGCACTGTACTTTTCAATGAAGATACCTTTAAACTAGTCTTAACTTTAAAGAAATACACTCTATACATTGCTAATGTGGTAAATGACTATTCTAGCTGCAAATGTCTGGTTTTTGGTGCAATATCTACATAGGTGTATAGAGGGCCATTTCCAGCAACTATCACTCCAGTGTTCTAATGGTACAATGTGTTTGCTCATTGGCTCAGAAGGCTAATTGATGATTAGAAAACCCTTGTGCAATCATGTTCACACATCTGAAAACAGTTTAGCTCGTTACAGAAGCTACAAAACTGACCTTCCTTTGAGCAGATTGAGTTTCTGGAGCATCACATTTGTGGGGTCAATTAAACGCTCAAAATGGCCAGAAAAAGAGAACTTCCATCTGAAACTCGACAGTCTATTCTTGTTCTTAGAAATGAAGGCTATTCCACAAAATTGTTTGGGTGACCCCAAACTTTTGAACGGTAGTGTATATATAATGTGTATATTACATCAACATAACAAAAGGGGAATGGTTAAATGGTTAATCTCTTCTATCCAAACAACACAACAACATTACAGGAAGCTTAAATGTCAACATGCACACACACACTCACCCACGTCTCGTTGGTGCGCTCCAAAACAAAAAAAATATATTTGTGGCATTGTTGAACAGTCTGGGAGTTCCAAAGTGATAAACGAGTGTGAGGCAATCCTTCATCGACTTGTGTCCTTGTAGTGCCTTCTGTAATAAAGTTCTGCTGTGGCATCTTTTTCGGTGTCTTCACAAGGAAAGACTCCCTGCGGAACAAAGCCCCCCTTCGCTGATAAAAATCTTCAAACTGTGGGGGCCGCACGCCGGGGGCTAACGAGCTAAAATGCTAAAACATTCCTAATTTTAAGCATGGGACTCTCTACGGTGTTTTACTAAACAGTGTCTCTACAGTAAGGTTTTTAAAGGGTAGCTGCACTTTTTGGGGAATTTTGTCTGTCATTCACAACCATTATGAGAGACAAAAATAAATGCGATGAAAAGTCCGCTTACAATGGAGTCCATGGGAGCCGCCCTATTCCGCCTATAAAGCCCCGAAAAAAACGACCAAACACCATACACACTGTGAGTATATATGTAATGTAGTAACAGGCACATTTATAATAACATTTAATATTTACGTATTTTGCTCATTTTAAGCATACGTGGCGCATTCATTTCATAAACGCATCACTGCAGACTTCATGAGAGCCAACAAACATAATAAAACATCACCTACTGCACAAGCTCTGCTGTCATTAGGATGCAGACTGCTGGGTTATTCATATAGTCCCATCTAAAAGAAGAATGTCTCATAATCCTTGCGAAGAAACGGGCCCTAACTGGCTTTCAAAGTGTACCAACTTGTCGGAATACCTACTCAGACTTCTTCTGTCCAGGTGAGATGCATGATTTATGATCTACAATAAACTTCCAGGGAGCAAGGACGCGAGGAAACACCTCACCAGTCGATCAAGTTGAAATTGTACACATGCTTGAGATCACGGCACCGCTATAAATAGTTTGTCAGTGTTAGTGCTTATAATAACAATATCACTAATACTCGGTTAATATTAAAATCACGAAATCGAGGTTCCACTGTAGTTGTGTATGCAGCATTTTCCACCTCTCTACAATGTTTTACTAAACAGTGTCTCTACAGTAATGTTTTCAAAGGGTAACTGCACTTTTTTAGGAATTTTGTCTATCGTTCACAACCATTATGAGAGACAAATATAAATGCGATGAAAAGTCCGCTTACAATGGAGTCTATGGGAGCCGCTCTATTCCGCCTATAAAGCCCCGAAAAAAACATCCTAACGCCTCCATTAAGATTTTATATACACACTGTGAGTATATATGTAATGTAGTAACAGGCACATTTATAACAACATTTAATATTTACGTATTTTGCTCATTTTAAGCATACGTGGCGCATTCATTTAAAATACGCATCACTGCAGACTTCATGAGAGCCAAAAAACATAATAAAACATCACTTACTGTACAATGTCTGCTGTCATTAGGATGCATACTGCTGGGTTGTTCATATATTCCCATTTAAATGAAGAATTTCTCATAATCGTCACAAAGAAACGGGCCCTAAATGGCTGTCAAAGTGTACCGACTTGTCAGAATACCTACTCAGACTTCTTCTGTCCAGGTGAAATGCATGATTTATGATCTACAATACACTTCCAGGGAGCAAGGAAGCGAGGAAACACCTCACCAGTCGATCATGTTGAAATTGTACACATGCTTGAGATCATGGCGCCGCTATAAATTGTTTGTCAGTGTTAGTGCTTATAATAACAATATCACTAATACTCGGTTAATATTCAAATCACAAAATCGAGGTTCCACTGTAGTTGTGTATGCAGCATTTTCCACCTCTCTACAATGTTTTACTAAACAGTGTCTCTAAAGTAAGGTTTTTAAAGGGTAGCTGCACTTTTTGGGGAATTTTGTCTGTCATTCACAACCATTATGAGAGACAAAAATAAATGCGATGAAAAGTCTGCTTACAATGGAGTCTATGGGAGCCGCTCTATTCCGCCTATAAAGCCCCGAAAAAAACATCCAAACACTTTCATTAAGATTTTATATACACACTGTAAGTTTATATGTAATGTAGTAACAGGCACATATATAATAACATTTAATATTTACGTATTTTGTTTATTTTAAGCATACGTGGCGCATTAATTTCATAAACGCATCACTGCAGACTTCATGAGAGCCAACAAACATAATAAAACATCACCTACTGTACAAGGTCTGCTGTCATTAGGATGCAGACTGCTGGGTTGTTCATATATTCCCATTTAGATGAAGAATGTGTCATAATTTTCGTGAAGAAACGGTCCCTAAATGGCTGTCAAAGTGTACCGACTTGTTGGAGTACCTACTCAGACTTCTTCTGTCCAGGTGAGATGCATGATTTATGATCTACAATAAACTTCCAGGGAGCAAAGAAGCGAGGAAACACCTATTTAGTAAAGTAAGGTTTTCAAAGGGTAACTGCAATTTTTTTGGAATTTTGTCTATCGTTCACAATCATTATGAGAGACAAACATAAATGCGATTAAAAGTCAGTTTACAATGGAGCCTATTTGTGCAGCTCTATTCCGCCTATAAAGCCCCCAGTGAGGTGAGTAAAAACAAAACAAATATGCAGTCTAAGCCTGGGCCCCTGGAGAAGGGTCCAGACTGAGGCTAGGGGAAAAAAAACTCATAGGCATAGCACACATAAACATGTGTGTAAGAGGGAAACATTAAAGAACACAAAGGACATTTAAATACATTAAAAGAGCAGAGCTGATGCAACCAGCTGCCACTCCTGCAGTGCCACGTCTACATACTGCTACAAAAGTAAAACAACAAAAAACCCTAAAAATATTCAAGCACACCCGGTCGCACCATGCATGGACAAGCAACCAAACAAAAACATAATTTCAACACCCATGTACACTGTGGTGGCCTCTGCGGTGTTCCACACCATCGTCTGGTGGTGTAGGGGGAGCATGGCCAGAGACAGGAGCAGACCCAACAAAGCAACCAAGAGAGCCGACTCCACCCTCGGCCGCCCACTAACTCTCAGGCCAGTCTGCGTGGATGTTTTGATGATTAATGGATGTTCGTCAGCGTTAGCGCTTATAATAACAATATCACAAACACTCGGTTAATATTCAAATCACGAGTATTGTTTCCGGTTTTTGAATGGTTATTTATTAGATTTTATGGGTGAAATGGCGGGCCTCCCTTTGGCTCTGCTGTAAGCGGACTTTTATTTATAAGTTACAATGAATACAAAAATATTTCATAATGATTGTGAACAGTGCAGTTCCCCTTTAACATCATAAAAAAATGTATCCATCCATCCATCCATTTTCTACCGCTTGTCCCTTTTTTGGGGTCGCGGGGGGTGCTGTAGCCTATCTCAGCTGCATTCGGGCGGAAGGTGGGGTACACCCTGGACAAGTCGCCACCTCATCACAGGGCCAACCCAGATAGACAGACAACATTCATTTTTAGGTATTTTTTATATCATCACATATTAATCATTTATGTATTATTAATTCATTATTATATATTATTACATAGGTATTGTTTATATCATTACAGATTAATTATTTATGTGTAATTAATTCATTATTATGAGATATTACATAGGTATTGTTTATATAATCACATATTTGTGTATTATTAATTCATTATTATGATGTATTATTACTTATTATGAGGTAGTATTACATAGAACACTACACAATACTATTTATTTATGTATTATTAATTCATTTGTAGGTATTTTTATAGCAATCACATCTAAATCATTTATGTATCTTTAATTCATTATTAGATATTACATAGGTATTGTTTATATCATTACATATTCATTATTTATGTGTAATTAATTCATTATTATGAGATATTACATGGGTATTGTTTATATCATCACATATTTTTTGTATTATTAATTCATTATTATGATGCATTATTACATACATACCGATATTATTTATATTGTGACATTTTTTATTCATTATTATGAGGTATTATTACATAAGTATTGTTTATAACACTACATAATACTATCCAAGCTACGAACAATGGGAGACCGGGCTTTCTGCTCCGCCGCTCCCGGTCTGTGGAACGCTCTCCCTGACCACCTGAGGGCACCACAGACTGTGGATGCTTTTAAAAAAGGCTTAAAAACCCTTCTTTAAAAAAAAAACTATTTATAGATGTATGCATACTAGTTCTAGCTATTAGGCTGTTCTAGTTTTTTTTTTTTTTTTTTTTTTTTAATTTTTATTTATTTTCTTCAATACACTGTAGCACTTTGAGGTTGTTTGCTCAATGTAAGGTGCTTCTTTTTTTGTTTTTTTTTACAAATAAAATCTATTATTATTATTATTATTATTATTATTTATTATATCATCACATATTAATCATTTAATTAAAAAAAATTCAATTACACATTTTTTTTATAAGCTCGGGCAAAATCAGTAGGTCAGAGAGGAGAATGCTTCCTTGTGGTATTTTTTCCAGCATGCTATATTAACGACAATACTTGTGCATGCAGCATTTCCCACCTCTTTACGAAAATAGTGTCCCTAAAGCGAGGGTCTCCAACATCATTAAAAACTGAAATAATTGACAATAAAAAATAAAAAAAAATTCTAGGCTTAGAGAAAATCAGCAGGTCAGGGAGGATAAAGCGTCCTTATGGTCTTCCTCCCATCATCCCATTAGACCCCTGCCGAAATGACTGTTGCTCTGCAGAGCCCAGTGAGCCTTGCTACATTTCGCTTATTAAAGAGATAAATTATTGCCTGTTACTGCATTGCAGCTATTTGGCTTCTGGCTGAGAGCAATACGTCTGCGCATTACTGTTCATAAATGCAGCTTTTTAAGGCGTCTTATCTAAACACACACAAACACAAGGAAGTTGTAGGATTAGAAATGGAAAAGAAAGAAAAAAAAAACCCCTCAGTAAATTAGATTGACCCTGAGGATCACATGTCAGGGAACACATTTGTTGCATCTGACAACAAGTGAGGAGAAAAAGGATTTTCTCTCTACTTCTTTTTCTTTATCGGCGTCATCCACTATTGGAAATTGTTTGTCAGCTCACACTGGACCGTGCTGACGTCTTTAAATTGAGCTTTTTTTCCAGAAAAATGAATAATAATGATGAGTTTTCTCCTTCCTTGTAGTTTTATTTAGTTATTTTGCTACTCCTTAAATAAATGGGTTATACTTGTATAGCGCTTTTCTACCTTCCACATTCACCCATTCACACACTGATGGCGGGAGCTGCCATGCAAGGTGCCAACTTAGACTTAGACTTCCTTTTATTGTCATTCAAATTTGAACTTTACAGTACAGATAAAAACGAAATGTTGTTGCATTAGCTCATGGTAGTGCAGGATAAAAGAGCAATAAGGTGCAGATAGAAATAAATAGATTACTGTACAGATAAATAAATTGCACTTTTGCATATGCATCCACATTTATGGATGTATATATAGTCTTTGTATTTGTTATGGTTTGCAGGGGAAGGTGACGGCAACAGACACCAGAGGGCAGTATGTACAACTATTTATTATATATATATATATATATATATATATATATATATATATATATATATATATATATATATATATATATATATATATATATATATATATATAATAATAAAAAACACTAATAAACTATAGAATGGAGGGTAAACTAGATCCAAAAGTGTATGTGGTGTAAGGCTATGTATATAGTTAGCTGAAGTGTGTGTTACCAAGTGTTGAACGAGAGATGAGGAAGTCCAGGAGAAGAGGGGAATCCATGTCCAAGCGGGAGGTCGAGATCCCTGGATGTGCGTGGCCGTGGGCGTGTCCCGAGGTGCGACACTCCGAGCGCAAGGATGAGGGCGCATTGAAATGCGCCCTGGCCGTGACAGTATTCCAGCGAGTTAATCCATTTTTGGGGGGGAATTGAGGGGATTATTTTAATGCGTTCAAGAGTCTCACGGCCTGAGGGAAGAAGCTGTTACAGAACCTGGAGGTTCTGCTACGGAGGCTGCGGAATCTCTTTCTAGAGTCCAGCAGTGAAAACAGTCCTTGGTGGGGGTGGGAGGAGTCTCTGCCCTGGTCAGGCAGCGGCTTTTTGCGATCTCCTAGATAGGAGGAAGAGGAGTCCTGATGATCTTTTCCGCCGTCCACCACTCTCTGCAGACTTCCAGTCCGAGGCACTGCAGGCTCCAGTCCAGACATGCAGTTGGTTAGTAGGCTCTCTATAGTGCCTGTGTAGAATGTTGTAAGAACGGGGGGAGGAAGCTATGCTATTTTCATCCGACGCAAAAAGTGCATGTGCTGCTGAGCTCTTTTTAAAAGAGCTCTGGTGTCAGTTATCTGCACCCCCAGGAACTTGGTGCTGCTTACGATCTCCACTGCTGTGCCGTTGAGGAAGAGTGGAGTGTGGCTGGACTGGTGCCTCCTGAAGTCGACGATGATTTCCTTGGTCTTGTCGACGTACAGGACCAGGTTGTTGGTTCTGCACCAGTCAACCTGATGTTTCACCTCCTCCCTGTAGTCCATGACCACGACCCATCAGGAGCAAGGGTGAAGTGTCTCGCTCAAGGACACAACGGACGTGACTAGGTTGGTAGAAGGTGGGGATCGAAACAGGAAACCCTCAGGTTGCTGGCACGGCCACTCTCCCAACCGCGCCACGCCGTCCCCATACAGTCTGAGGGCCATTCCACTGAATGTTTCCATTTGAGTCCAAATGTATAGATCAGGGGTCGGCAACCCAAAGCGTTGAAAGAGCCATATTGGACCAAAAATACAAAAAACTAATCCGTCTTGAGCCGCATATATAAGTGATATAATGAAGGCAACACATGACGTGAGTGTCTATATTAGCTATAATAGCCTACTATCAAAATAACTGTGTGTTTCGCAGGCTGAAGCAAATCTTCGTTGACAGAAATGTTGAAATGTAATATTTATTCTACACATTTTTCCAACATTAGAAACCATTAGTAAATCAGAGGCTACTCAGAAGGTGAGATAACTCCTGGAAATTACTGGCTTTTAATGGGCAAAGGTATAGATGTTTGTGTCCAAGTTAAAGGAAACAGCAGGCAATATTTGGCAAGCTAGGTAATGTTTGCTGTGGTCTGGAACAACATGGCACACAAACAACTATCTGAAATGCAGCCAATATCACATACAGATAATGTGTCATGAGACATGCAAAACTAAATTATATACTAAAAGGATGAAAGTAAAGGATATTAAACGAGCTCAAATATATCTACAAATGAGGCATAATGATGCAATATGTCTAAATAGCCTAAATAGCTTGTTAGTATTGATTAGCTTGCAGTGACCAAATAGGCCTGATTAGCACTCCCAACAAGTTAATAACATCTGTGCATTCACGCACAGTATAAAACATTTGGTGGACAAAATGAGACAAAGAAGGAGTGGAAGATTTTACATGTAAACAAACTGTTGCGTCACAGTCCACACTATGGTGAGTTCAAGAACTGCCGAAATTAGTAGGACAAAACCATGTTCACCAAATACTACCATCAGTGAAGCATACACACAAACATATTAAACAATTGGGAAGGTTTGTTTCATGTTTGTCCTCGAACAAAAAACATACGAAAAAAAAATAAAAAAATGTCCCCAATCTTTTTTTCATTTTCAATCCTTTTTTGAAAATGCTCCAGGGAGCCACTAGGGCGGCACTAAAGCTGCGGGTTGCTGACCCCCGGTATAGATGCAGGATAAATTCAATTAAATTCAGAATTTAATCTTGATTCAAACCTGTTTTCACAATATCTTAATCAATAAATATATATTTTTTATTACATTTTTGAAAATTATGAATCGATTTAGAATCGGAATGAATGATTCCAATTTGGATATGAATCAATTTTTTTTTCAGCGCCTATATTATGTGACATAATACATATAATACAATAGGTTACAGGTACCAAATGGTACAAAAGCTCCTCTTGGCAGGTGATGTGTGATGTAGAAAAAAATTCAAATAAATAAAATAAATAAAAATTACTTAATTTTTATCAAGGTTTTTATTATAGAATTTATTTAAAATAAAACTAAGAGTCATGCTAATTTTATGTTTAAAAAACACTCTCCTGATACTTTCAGTCCTGTTACTCAAATGAATCAAAATTGTTCTTCCATTGCAATAAGAAGACATATGATTAATGGACCATAAGATTTTTTGTTAAAATAAAGACTGTGGAAGTCGCTTCCTAGCCAGGCGTGCAAAGTTGAACAACATTTTAATATACATAGATTTTTGCATAACTTTTCTCTCCAGCAGGACACGACTTTTCTGCCACGTCCGTATCCTCTCTCCCGTCCTGCACCCGGCCGCTTACTGTTAAAGACAACAGATGATTAGATTAACACGTACCACCTGTGAAATCTAATCACCTGCCAGCTGTGTCTCGCCGTCAGCACTGCCACGCCCCCGTCTGATGGTGCTCTGTCCTCAGCACCATGGACAGAGGCGGTGACTTTTGCTCCTGCAGGCAGCGCTGGCCACACCTCCCCCCACAAAGACAATAATGCAATTTTTTTGTGGTCCCCTTTATTTAGAAAAGTACCGAAAAGTACCAAAAAGTATCGAAATACATTATGGTACCGGTACCAAAATATTGGTATCGGGACACCACTAGAATCAGGTTATCAATAGTTGATTTAAAAAAACAATACTTTTTCTTTTTTTTCTAAATGTTATGCTGAGAGAAATGTATTCATATAAAGTTATCAGAGGTTTATGACCACGTTTGAACATTTGAATAGGAATTAATCATTTATATATCTGTGTGAATGTCAAACATGAAATGATACAGTATGTGAATACAAATATGAGCCAGCTCTCATTTCGAAGCGGACCTTTGACCCGGGGTTTTAAAATATTAACCTCTCACTGCGCTTGAGTCAACTTAATGGGAAGTCAAGGTCATCCTGTATGGTTATCCTGAAGCCGTAAATACTTTCGATTGCCGAAATGTTATTTTGTGGGTGCGACTGTTTTCAATACAGTCTTAGACACACACAAAAACTTAGCGTTTTTTTATACACTGAAGCTGCTAAAAGTAGAACATCTGCCTTTGATTTCAGAAGCTGGATTGTCTAGAATTATCTGAGGTCAAACTGTGGAATCAAATCTTTGTTTTACTACAGTGCACCCCACTTTTTTATGATTTACCCTACTTTTTGGACTATTATCCTTTAATTTTCTGAAAAATCTACAGTGCACCTTATAACCTAGTGCGCCTAGCGTACGGCATAATTCTGGTTGTGCTTACGGACCTCGAAGCAATTTTATTTGGTACATGGTGTAATGATAAGTGTGACCAGTAGATGGCAGTCAAACATAAGAGATACGTGTAAACTGCAAGATGACGCCAGTAAACAATACCAAAACTTGAATTGTTCCATTGAGAATATAGAACATTACACACGGCGCTCAAAAATATGTAAAAATGTTTTTAGTACGACTTCGATAATAAATATTACATTTCAGCATTTCTGTCAACGATGATTTGCTTCAGCCTACGACACGTAGTCATTTTGATAGTAGGCTATTATAGCTAATATAGACACTTACATCATGTGTTGCCTTCATTATAAGACTAACACTGCCAAAAGTATTTGGCCACCCATCCAAATGATCAGAATCAGGTGTCTTAATCACTTGGCCTGGCAACAGGTGTATAAAATCAAGCACTTAGGCATGGGGACTGTTTCTACAAACATTTGTGAAAGAATGGGCCACTCTCAGGAGCTCAGTGATTTCTAGCGTGGAACTGTCATAGGATGCCACCTGTGCAACAAATCCAGTCGTGAAATCTCCTAGCTCCTAAATATTCTGGGTTTGGAGGTTGCCAGGAGAACGGTACATTTCGGACTGCATTGTGCCAAGTGTGAAATTTGTTGGAGGAGGAATTATGGTCTGGGGTTGTTTTTCAGGAGTTGGGCTTTGCCCCTTAGTTGCAGTGAAAGGAACTTAGAATGCTCCAGGATACTAAACATTTTGGACAATTCCATGCTCCGAACTTTGTGGGAACAGTTTGGAGCGGGCCCATTCCTCTTCCAACATGACTGTGCACCAGTGCACAAAGCAAGGTCCATAAAGACATGCATGACCGAGTCTGGCGTGGACGAATTTGACTGCGTCACGGTCCGGGTGACAAGTGGCAGAGAACAGCTGCAATCAATCGCTGGCAATCTGCACACCTGGAGCTGATGATAAGACCTGCCTTCAAAAGCCTGCACAACCTGCCATCCCTCGCCGAAACATAACCTTCTGTTGATGTCCCGTAAGCGATCGTTAGCTCTTTGCTCTCCGTGGTTTCTTCCCAGTGTTTTATTTGTTTATTTATTTATTTGTTCTCCCTTGTGCCCGCAGTGTTTTCCTTCCTTTGCCTTGGATTCGAGCTGTGCG
Organism: Entelurus aequoreus; assembly: GCF_033978785.1. NCBI lineage: Eukaryota > Metazoa > Chordata > Actinopteri > Syngnathiformes > Syngnathidae > Entelurus > Entelurus aequoreus. Next base: position 40,660,536 of record NC_084751.1, read on the forward strand.
TCTCGCTTCGTTGGACCCCAACCCTGGATCTCGACTGCCTCCCTTGATCCTCAACCCCGGCTCTGGACACGGACCTCTTGACGCCTCTCTCTGCCCCACGGACCTCGCTTGGATCACGGACCCATTTTGCCTAGCCCCTTTGGATTTGTCTGCTTCCTTATCCAACAATTATGTTAATAGTCAACAGCTAATTATTCGTACACATAGTCTTCCACCATACATCTCTTTTGGATCTAGTTCACACACGCCATTCCTTTGTTGTTTAATGAAATTATCCATCCGTCCGTCCATCCATTTTCTACCGCTTGTCCCTTTCAGGGTCGCGGAGGGTGCTGGAGCCTATCTCAGCTACATTCGGGCGGAAGGCGGGGTACACCCTGGACAGGTCGCCACCTCATCACAGGGCCAACACAGATAGACAGACAACACTAGGGCCAATTTAGTGTTGCCAATCAACCTACTCCGGCTTCCTCCCACCTCCAAAGACATGCACCTGGGGATAATTAAATTATATCGTTCATTATTTATTATATTATATTGTTTATATATATATATATATATATTTATATATATATATATATATATATATATATATATATATATATATATATATATTATGTATATATATATATATATATATATATATATATATATATATGTATATATATATAAATATATATATATATATATATATATAGTAAATACTTAGAGCAAAATAGCCCCCTTGTGGTACTGTGCCGTCACAACTCCCTCCTCCAACCCATAACAGACTGGCCTGCACAGAGTCCTGACCTGAACCCGATAGAACACCTTTGGGATGAATTATAACGGCGACTGAGAGCCAGGCCTTATCCACCAACAACAGTGTGTGACCTCAGTAATAGCTGCTAATGGTGGACCGACATCATATTGAACCCTATTGGTTAGGAATGGGATGACACTTCAAGTTCATATGTGAGTCAAGGCAGGTGGCCAAATACATTTGGCAATATAGTGTATATACGGCTTTTCATTTTTTTGCGACTCCAGACCGATTCGTTTTTTGGTATTTTTGGACCAATATGGCTCTTTCAACGTTTTGGGTTGCCGACCCCTGGTCTAGGGTGTGACCATGTCAGACACTGTGATTAACCCTTGTGTGGTGTTCAGGTCTGTGGGACCCGTTTGCATTTTTTAATAAAAGAAAAATGATACAATTAACTGAGACTCACTGACTTTGGCTCATTTTCTGTGAAGAACATATATCAGAATACATATTTAATGACCACACTCCATACCCCCCCCCCCCTACAGATTTCTATTACATATAAGATGTCCGGGTCCACTGGACCCGGGGCTAATAGTAGTGTGGAAATTGATGTTCTGTGTGCCACACCCACACACACACACACAACAGGCCTAGACAGGAGGAGGACAGAGTGTATGTACACAGAACATCAGAGGGTCAAATGTGCGAGAAAAGGAGAGCAGACAGTGTTGACAAACAATGTCGCAACCTTGTGTGCAGAAACACAAAAGAAGAATCCCTGTGGAATGCAGAAACTGGCAGAGAATTTTTCCGTGCAATGTTCATATTGTTGTTACTCAGCCAGCGTTTGTGGGTCTGATGGACCCATTGCATTTTGTGGCTTTTATGTTAAAACACTGAACAGATGTTTATTGGGATAAGGTAAACATCTGTTCAGTATTTTAACATAAAAATGTTTCATTGTGAGGCATTAAAAGCCACAAAATGCAACGGGTCCATCAGACCCACAAACGCTGGTTGAGTAACAACAATATGAACATTACACAAGGGTTGAAAGAGTCAATAAGGCCCTAAAAAATAATTAATCAGTGGTTCACCAGGACAGCACACGTGGATATTAAAATCTGGGTTAGAGTTGATGGTTGGAGTTGACTTTCATAATTATAAATTGTATGCTGTAACAGGAAAATGCAGGCAAAGAAAACTGAAAGGAAGCCTGCATAAAAGCTCCATTCAAAAAGGGCTGTAGTATATGGAGCAAATGCAAACTATTTTTAAATGTGGAATGGCCATTTCAAGTGGAGGAATGGCGCGGTTTGTAAAAGCAAAGTGCCGAAGGGGAAGGCTCAGTTTGGCCTTCCATTGTGAGCCACAAATGTGGAAGAAATGTTCTTTTTATGCTGCAAAAAGTATGTAGTTCAGAAAGGCGAGGCGGGTTCTCTGAGGACGAGACATTGTACATCTCAGAGGAGCTCTTTTACCTCCAGTATGCGTGGGGTGGACATCATTGGAACGTGTACTCGCACACGGGAAAAAAAAAGTGCGAGAAGCTCGGGCGTCTCAAGACGCGCATTTTCCCGCCCAGCGTCCCCGTCACACTGCGATAAAGGTCACCGGGAATCAGACGGCGCGTACTTACTACTTCACCTGACCCGGCCAATCAACCACCAGCTGTGGGCTTTTTCCATCTCAGGCTGAGATGAGGGGGGCTTGTGTGCAGGGAGAGGAAATCGACTGACCCTTCAGTCATGTCAGATGTTTTGTAACCTTTCATATATTGTACCTTTTTGCTTTTGGGAACACGGTGTAGCTTTCCTGAGCCGAGCAATTGGCCGCAATTTTAGGTGACGACACACCTGAGAGGGCAGCACGGTGAAACAGGGGTTAGTGTGTGTGCCTCACACTACGAAGGTCCTGAGTTCAATCCCCGGGCTCTTGGTCTTTCTGTGTGGAGTTTAGTGTTGTCCCGATACCAATATTTTCGTACCGGTACCAGTACCAAAATTATTTTGATAGTTTTCAATAGTTTTCGATAGTTTTCGGTACTTTTTGATACTTTTCTGTAGAGATGTCCGATAATGTCTTTTTTGCCGATATCCTATATTCCGATATTGTCCAACTCTTAATTACCGACACTGATATCAACCGATACCGATATATACAGTCGTGGAATTAACACATCATTATGCCTAATTTTGTTGTGATGCCCCGCTGGATGCATTAAACAATGTAACAAGGTTTTCCAAAATAAATCAACTCAAGTTATGGAAAAAAATGCCAACATGGCACTGCCATATTTAATATTGAAGTCACAAAGTACATTATTTTTTTTAACATGCCTCAAAACAGCAGCTTGGAATTTGGGACATGCTCTCCCTGAGAGAGCATGAGGAGGTTGAGTTGGGCGGGGTTGAGGTGGGGGGGGGGGGGGTAGGGGTTAGTGGGGAAGAGTTAGTGCTGCAAGGGGTTTCTGGGTATTTGTTCTGTTGTGTTTATGTTGTGTTACGGTGCGGATGTTCTCCCGAAATGTGTTTGTCATTCTTGTTTGGTGTGGGTTCACAGTGTGGCGCATATTTGCAACAGTGTTAAAGTTGTTTACACGGACACCCTCAGTGTGACCTGTATGGCTGTGGACCAAGTATGCCTTGCATTCACTTGTGTGTGTGAAAAGCCGTAGATATTATGTGACTGGGCCGGCACGCAAAGGCAGTGCCTTTAAGGTTTATTGGTGCTCTATACTTCTCCCTACGTCCGTGTACACAGCGGCGTTTTAAAAAGTCATACATTTTACTTTTTTGAAACCGACACTGATCATTTTGAAACCGATACCGATAATTTTTGATATTACATTTTACAACATTTATCGGCATCTCTACTTTTCTAAATAAAGGCTACTACAAAAAATTGCATTGGCTTTTTTTAACAAAAAATCTTAGGGTCCATGAAACATATGTTTATTATTGCAATTTTGTCATTAAATAAAATAGTGAACATACTAGACAACTTGTCTTTTAGTAGTAGGTAAGCAAACAAAGGCTCCTAATTAGTCTGCCGACACATGCAGTAACATATTGTGTCATTTATCATTCTATTATTTTGTCAACATTATTAAAGACAACTGGTAGAAAATGAATTATTAATCTACTTGCTTATTTACTGTTAATATCTACTTATTTTCTCTTTCAACATGTTCTATCTACACTTCTGTTAAAATGTAATAATCATTTATCCTTCTGTTGTTTGGATACTTTACATTAGTTTTGGATGATACCACAAATTTGGGTATCAATCCGATACCAAGTAGTTACAGGATCATATATTGGTCATATTCAAAGTACTCATGTGTCCAGGGACGTATTTTCTGACTTTGTAAACATAACATAAATTTGAAAAAGAAGAGTTGAAGCAAGTTGAAGTTGAAGCCCCCCCTCTCACAGATTCGGTGACCACAGATGAGGCGCTAGCTGTCCAAAGTCGGGACCCAGGGTGGACCGCTCATCCGTGCATCAGTTGGGGACGTCTCTGCGCTGCTGACTTGTCTCCACTCAAGATGATCTCCTGCTGGCCCAACTATGGACTGGACTCTCACACTATTAACTAGATCCACTATGGACTGGACTTTCACACTATTATGTTAGATCCACTATGGACTGGACTTTCACAATATTATGTTAGATCCACTATGGACTGGACTTTCACAATATTATGTTAGATCCACTGTGGACTGGACTTTCACAATATTATGTTAGATCCACTATGGACTGGACTTTCACTATATTATGTTAGATCCACTATGGACTGGACTTTCACAATATTATGTTAGATCCACTATGGACTGGACTTTCACAATATTATGTTAGATCCACTATGGACTGGACTCCCACACTATTATGTTAGATTCACTATGGACTGGACTCTCACAATATTATGTTAGATCCACTATGGACTGGACTCTCACTATTATGTTAGATCCACTACGGACTGGACTCCCACACTATTATGTTAGATTCACTATGGACTGGACTCTCACAATATTATGTTAGATCCACTATGGACTGGACTCTCACTATTATGTTAGATCCACTATGGACTGGACTCCCACACTATTATGTTAGATTCACTATGGACTGGACTCTCACTATTATGTTAGATCCACTATGGACTGGACTCTCACACTATTAAGTAGATCCACTATGGACTGGACTCTCACTATTATGTTAGATCCACTATGGACTGGACTCTCACACTATTAAGTAGATCCACTATGGACTGGACTCTCACAATATTATGCTAGATCCACTGCGGTCCCCTCCAAGGTTTCTCATTGTCATCCCATTGGGTTGAGGTTTTTTTCCCCAACCTTATGGGAACAGTTTGGAGCGGGCCCCTTCCTCTTCCAACATGACTGTGCACCAGTGCACAAAGCAAGGTCCATAAAGACATGGATGACAGACACCCGAACTCTGGAACGTTCTCTCCGACCATTTTAGAGCACCACAGTCAGTCGGCCGTTTTAAGAAGGGACTAAAAACCCACCTTTTTAGCACAGCTTTTATCTAACTTCTCTGCCTTCTTGTTTTTAAATGCACTGCTTGCCTATCTGTTTTATTCAGTGCTTTCATGTTTTTATTTCTATTTTATCCATGTTTCTATGTTTTATCTAGTGTTTATCTAGTGTTTTTCATGTTTTTATTTCTATTTTAATTTTCTATTATATATTCTAACTTTCTATTTTAATTTTTTATTTTTTATGTGTACTTTGTAGCACTTTGAAATTTTAACAAATGTAAAGTGTGTTACAAATGTAATTCATTATTATTATTATTGTTTTTGACAGTCTGTCTGGTGTGGATGGCTTGGATCACGGACCCCTTTTGCCTAGCCCCTTTGGATTTGTCTACTTCCTCATGCAAAAATTATGGTAATACTCAACAGCCAATTATTCATACACATAGTCTTCCACCATACATCCCTTTTGGATCTAGTTCACACACGCCATTCATTAGTTGTTTAATTAAATTATATTGTTCATTATTTATTATATTATATTGTTTATGTATATAATAAATACATAGAGCAATATTGCCCCCTCATGGAACTGTGCCGTCACAACTCCCTTCTCCAAAGACTGGCCTGCACAGAGTCCTGACCTGAACCCGACAGAACACCTTTGGGATGAATTAGAACGGAGACTGAGAGCCAGGCCTTCTCGACCAACATCAGTGTGTGAACTCACCAATGCGCTTTTGGAAGAATGGTGGAAAATTCCTATAAAAATTGATGGAAGGAGATTTTTTACATATATCCATATTTAAGTGTTACTTCTTTACTTCCATAGTCATATTACAAAATAGCTAGTATTGTTCCTTCTTTCTAGTCTGCAAAGTAATGTGTCGGCCTTCTAGCAGTGGAATGCAGGGTGTAGAGATAACTCAGGGAGTAGTCTAAACAACGAGGGTGGGAGCGAGGGACATAGGGAAGAACACAGGACTTCCGTGGTTTTGGGGGAGGATCGAGCTAGACTGGGCGAGGGAACGCTTCTGTACTGGATTTGGTCTCACGTTTGTCTTCAAAGCTTTGAGAATAAACCACAAAATACCAACTACTGCCTGGTAATGAATTTAAACTTCAGCTTATGTGCCATTAAAAGAACTTGGGAGCGGACAGCAGCTTAAAATCCCTGGGAGGGAGAGCTGGTTAATGCAACAACACACTCCGCAACCTTGTGGACAGCCTTCCCAGAAGAGTTGAAGCTGTAACAGCTGCAAAAGGTGGACCGACATCATATTCAACCCTATGGGTTAGGAATGGGATGGCACTTCCAAGTTCATATGTGAGTCAAGGCAGGTGGCCAAATACTTTTGGCAATATACTGTAGGTCACCGTGTTTCCGCCTGATAATGCTACGGGAGGTGTTTGATTATTGGAGAAAATGAAAGGACATCTCGACTTCATATCCTAAAAACCACTGTGAGCTGGACTGTCATGTTCCTCCGAGTAGTGATGGCGTGATGTGTGCACATGAAGTGACAGCAGGCTGTAAAACCAATATCTCCTGTCTCCGCCACTGACACTGTATCTCTTTGCTGAGGGCTCCTCGCAGGGAGTCGGCTGCTTCCATTAAAGTATATTTACTCACTGGAGATGTTAAGATACATCTCACAGTATTCCCAAAATGTTGAATGTCTGGTTGTATCCAGAAAGTTGTTTCTCTTTGTTGCTGTTCCTTTGCCTTGTTTGTATTAGGGTTGTACGGTATACCGGTATTAGTATAGTAACGCGATACTAATAAATCATCTTTAGTACTATACCGCCTCTCAAAAGTACCATCAAGTATCATCCCTGCAGGACGAGGAATAGCTAAACATGCTTCACTACAGACCGTAGCTCACTGGTGTCACAATGTAAACAAACACCATGGGTGGATCTACACCTGATATCCACTGTAATGATACCAAGTACAGGAGTGTATCTCGTCGATACTACTATGATTATATCGATATTTTTTAGCATCACAAAATCTTTTTTTGTTTTATTTCAAATGTACATTATGTTTATAAACTCAGGAAATATGTCCCTGGACACATGAGGACTTTGAATATGACCAATGTATGATCCTGTAACTACTTGGTATCATATTGATAACCAAATTTGTGGTATCATCCAAAACTAATGTAAAGTATCCAAACAACAGAATAATAAGTGTCACGACGGGTGGGGGAAGGGGGGGGGGGTTTGGGGATCGCAGCTTACTGCGGGGTTTGTTCCCCCGGGATGCAGACGGACCACTCCGGACAAGGCGGGCAGGTAGGAACATGATTTAATCTTCAAAATCAAACACGTACCAAAAACAGAAAACAAACAGAAGGAACAATGTGCCAATCGCACGGGAAGCTAAGGCTACCACTTAGCAAAGGAAGCATAGACTACGAGTCAAGAAATACTCACGTAACAGGTTGCGTGTAGCAAGCAATGAAGCCAGACTGAGCGTGGCGAGAAGGGTGAATAAATAGCTCTCTGATTAGTGGTCGACAACAGGTGAGCGTGCCGACCACTAATCAGAGGCAGGTGAACCCAATTAATCCCCATGGAAACTAAAACAAACCCGGAGGTGCACAAACAGGAACTGAGGTAGTCCAAAACCAACAGAAAATAACAAAACATGATCCGGGCCACGGATCATGACAATAAGTGATTATTACATTTGAACAGAAGTGTAGATAGAACATGTTAAAAGTGAAAGCAACCAGATATTAACAGTAAATTAACGAGTAGATTAATAATTCATTTTCTACCACTTGTCCTTAATGATTTTGACAAAATAATACAATGATAAATGACACAATATGTTACTGCATATGTCAGCAGACAAATTAGGAGACTTTGTTTGTTTACTTACTACTAAACGACAAGTTGCCTAGTATGTTCACTATTTTATTTAAGGACAAACTTGCAATAAGAAACATATGTTTAATGCACCGTAAGATTTTTTTTTGTTAAAGGTGAAAATGAAAATGAAAATGAACATCAGGCATGTGAGAAAAAAAGAGAAAAAGTGACAATCAAAAGAGCAACATTTCTATCGACACAAAGTGCAACCACGCAAGCCTTGAAGGAACATTTTGAAAATCAAGACTGCATTTCTAGGGCAGCAGGGTGGTACAAGAATTCATGCTGGTGCCTCTGAGTAAGAATGTCCTAGGTTCGATTCCCGAGCTCGGAGTCTATATGTGTAGAGTTTGCATGTTCCCCCTGAAAAAAAAAGTGTAAAATTAGATGAAAAAGTTAGCAAGCTTAAGTTAGCTTGCTAGCATGCTATCGTTTGCATGCTAACAGTTAACACGTGTCACATACCAAGTTATACGACTCCGGGTTAAACGGTTGCAAAACTAGCTCAAAAAGTTAGCATGCAACATTTCAGCATGCTAGCAAGCTAACGTGAGCATGATAATAGTTAGCTTGTGTCACATACCAAGTTATATGACTCGAAGGTGCTATTTAGCTAAAAAAGTTAGCACTTTAATGTTAGCATGCTAACATTAGCATGCCAGCAGTAAACAAGGGTCACATACCAGGTAAAAAAAAAAAAAAAGAGTACAATTAGCTAAAAAAAAGTTAGCACTTTAATGTTAGCATGCTAACTTTAGCATGCCAGCAGTTAACAAGGGTCACATACCAGGTTATATGACTCTAAGGTAAACGGTTGCAAAATTTGCTCAAAAAATTAGCACTTTAATGCGTGTGTGTGTGTGTGTGTGTGTGTGTGTGTGTGTGTGTGTGTGTGTGTGTGTGTGTGTGTGTGTGTGTGTGTGTGTGCGCGTGTGTTCTTGTATTTCCATCCTTCTTTAGACATCACCAAGGAAATGTACCTTCCATATGAGGACCGGGTGAACAAGTTAGGACCGAAATCATGGTCCCAATACGGAAAACCATTGCATCTAATAGAGAATGTCTCATTTGCACCCCTGGTGGTGAAATCTATAAAAAAGAGGGATTTTTCAAATTGACTGTGTGTCGGTTTAAAAAGTTCTCCCCTACGGTCAACATATGAAATAACAAGTGTGTGTCAAAATTTTAAGTGCTCCCCCTCTGGCCAACATGTGTAATAACAAGTGTGTGTAAGACATTGAAATGTGTCCCCTTTGGCCAGAATTAATTTAAAAAAAAAAAAAAAAAAAAAAAAATATATATATATATATATATATATATATATATATATATATATATATATATATATATATATATATGTGTGTGTATATATATATTTATATATATATATATATATATATATATATATATATATATATAGAGAGAGAGAGAGAGAGAGAGAGAGAGAGAGAGAGAGAGAGAGAGAGACATACTGTAATAACTTGAAGTAAATAATGAAGATTAAAAACCAATTACAAACAAAAAAGTCAAAAAAAAAATAATTAAAAGCTTACCTTATGTATACATCATTAATTTTGTAAATACAAATCTTTATTTATCTACAAAGGGTGGTCCTAAAAAGTTAGACATTTTTCAGAGGTCTCAACATGGTAAGAAATACAATAATTTGTGTGTGTGCCTGCCCTGTGACTGACTGACCACCAGTCCAGGTTCTACCCATCCTCTGGGACAAAATAAGCTGGGATAGGTTCCAGCTCACCCAAGACCCTGAATAAGTGGTAGAAAAATGACTGAAAGCATTAGAAACCCGTTCACAAAAGGAAGATAAGTGAATAATGTGTACGTACGTCATTGCTGTCCACACAAAGCTTTCTTCTCCTTCCTTTAGCAGCACGATAGATTTGATGGTGTTTTCATGGACAGTGTTGGATTTCTCAACATATTGCCAAAGACTACCGTGGCACGATTAGTCATAGAGATAGGTTCAATTAAAGCATGAAATGCAGCAGACAGTGACACAGAACAAAATTCCCCCTCATAAAAAGAACAACTGCTGCCTGCTTGTAAAAACACACAAATCCAATATAATTCGTCATACACTTCCCCCACAAACACTTAAAGTAAAGTGAAAGTGTACACTTTGGAGTCTAACAAAAAGAGATGTGCTTACAATTTGGTTTATGGCCTTATATTTTATATTCCCTGGCTTTTATGTTATAAGTCCCTAATCAAACTGAAGGTGTTTTCATTAAAGGGCCCCTTTTAATGCTGACAAAATTGACACTTATTTCATAGTTCTGGACTTGTTAAAAAAAAATAGCTAAGCCACCCCCAAGCTACTGGAAAATGTAGTTAAAGGCCTACTGAAATTATTTGTTTTTATTTAAACGGGGATAGCAGATCCATTCTATGTGTCATACTTGATCATTTCACGATATTGCCATATTTTTGCTGAAAGGATTTAGTAGAGAACATCGACGATAAAGTTCGCAACTTTTGATCGCTGATAAAAAAAGCCTTGCCTGTACCGGAAGTAGCGTGACGTCACAGGTTGAAGGGCTCCTCACATTTCCCCATTGTTTACACCAGCAGCGAGAGCGATTCGGACCGAGAAAGCGACGATTACCCCATCAATTTGAGCGAGGATGAAAGATTCGTGGATGAGGGACGTGAGAGTGAAGGACTAGAGTGCAGTGTAGGACGCATCTTTTTTCGCTCTGACCGTAACTTAGGTACAAGGGTTCATTGGATTCCACACTTTCTCCTTTTTCTATTGTGGATCACGGATTTGTATTTTAAACCACCTCGGATACTATATCCTCTTGAAAATGAGAGTCGAGAATGCAAAATGGACATTCACAGTGACTTTTATCTCCACGACAATACATCGGCGAAGCTCTTTAGCTACGGAGCTAACGTGATAGCATCATGCTTAAATGCAGATAGAAACATAATAAATAAACCCCTGACTGGAAGGATAGACAGAAAATCAACAATACTATTAAACCATGGACATGTAACTACACGGTTAATGCTTTCCAGCCTGGCGAAGCTTAACAAAGCTGTTGCTAACGACGCCATTGAAGCTAACTTAGCTACGGGACCTCGACAGAGCTATGCTAAAAACATTAGCTATCCACCTACGCCAGCTAGCCCTCATCTGCTCATCAACACCCGTGCTCACCTGCGTTCCAGCGATCGACGGAGCGACGAAGGACTTCACCCGATCATAGATGCGGTCGGCGGTCCGGAGACGGAGGAAGTCAAGGTGAGGTCGCCGGCTGGCGCGTCTGCTATCCATCTCAAAGTCCTCCTGGTTGTGTTGCTGTAGTTCTCCGCTAATACACCGATCCCACCTACAACTTTCTTCTTTGCAGTCTTCATTGTTCATTAAACAAATTGCAAAAGATTCACCAACACAGATGTCCAGAATACTGTGGAATTATGTGGTGAAAACAGAGCTTTTTGTATTGGATCAAATGGGGTCCGAATACTTCCGTTCACTCCGTGACGTCACGCGCAAACGTCATCATACCGAGACGTTTTCAACCGGAAGTTTCACGGGAAATTTAAAATTGCACTTTATAAGTTAACCCGGCCGTATTGGCATGTGTTGCAATGTTAAGATTTCATCATTGATATATAAACTATCAGACTGCGTGGTCGGTAGTAGTGGCTTTCAGTAGGCCTTTAAACTGAGTAGCTCAGCTACATGTAGCTTGTTACTGCCCATCAATGCCAATACGTATTTTGATACGTTCTAATAGAATGTTATGAACATGGATGACGCATCAGCATCCGTAGTTAGCGAGAGCTCAGTAGTCATTTTTGCGAGGGCTGTCTCCATAGAGTGATTTGCCCTGAAACCGGACTGAAAGGTTTCCCAGAGATTGTTAAATGCTAAGTGTTCATTAAGCTGCTGTGCAACCATTTTTTCGAGGATTTTCAAAATAAAGGGACGGCAACTGTGGAGGGAGATGTTGCCAGCGCTGCCTGCAAGAGCATACGTCACCGCCTCTGTCCATGGTGCTGAGGACAGAGCACCATCAGACGGGGCATGCACTGCAAAAACTGAAATCTAAGTAAGATTAAATATCTCAAATAAGGGTGATATTTGCTTGTTTTCTGTCTGATAAGATAATTCTTCTCACTAAGCAGATTTTATGTTAGAGTGTTTTACTTGTTTTAAGTGTTTTGGTCTTAAATGATCTCAGTAAGATATTACAGCTTGCTGCTGAGATTTGATGACCTATATTGAGTAAAACATGCTTGAAACTAGAATATCAACTGTTGCAAAGCTGTGTCATCAACACTCACAAGCATAAAACTACTTGTTTTTTTGGGGCTCAGTTGGTAGAGTGGCCGTGCCAGCAACTTGAGGGTTCCAGGTTCGATCCCCGCTTCCGTCATCCTAGTCACTGCCGTTGTGTCCTTGGGCAAGACACTTTACCCACCTGCTCCCAGTGCCACCCACACTGGTTTAAATGTAACTTAGATATTGGGTTTCACTATGTAAAAGCGCTTTGAGTCACTAGAGAAAAGCGCTATATAAATATAATTCACTTCACTTTTTAAAGTAATGATTTCTTTCTTCAAGCATGAAAACAAAAATCACGATGCCAAGCGTATATCATTATGTCAAAATAATGGCACTAGCATTGAATTTAAAAATATTTTTCAACATATTGAAATTTCTTCCAAGAAAAGTGCACTTGTTATTAGTGACAATATACTTATTTTAAGGTATTTTTGGGTTCATTGAGGTTAGGTAATTTTACTTGTTTTGGAAAATCTTGACAAGACGAATTTTTTTGTTCTATTGGCAGATAATTTTGCTTAGTTCAAATAAAATACCCCTAATTTTTGTAAATTTTTTTCTTGTTTTTGAACACTGACTTTTTGCAGTGTGGCAGTGCTGACGGCGAGACACAGCTGACAGGTGATTCGATTTCACAGGTGGTACGTGTTAATCTAATCATCTGTTGTCTTTTAACAGTAAGCGGCCAGGAGCAGGAGGGGAGAGAGGATACGGACGTGAATGAAAAGTCACGTTCTGCTGGAGAAAGACTTTGATAAATATATGTACTGTACATTAAAACTTTGTTCAACTTGGCACGCCTGGCTCCTGTGAAGTATATGTCAGTGGTACCGCTAGGAAGTGACTTCCACAGCGACATTATGCATTCTGTTGGTTTTCCTCCTTTTAAAAAAATAATGTTTGACTTTGCATCTGGGATCTTGTTACAGCCCATCACTGCCAATACGTTTTTTGATACGTTCTAATAGAATGTTATGATCAACGGTATCTAAAGCAGCGCTGAGATCAAGAAGCAGCAACATGGATGACGCATCAGCATGCATAGTTAGCGATAGCTCATTAGTTATTTTTGCGAGGGCTGTCTCCATAGAGTGATTTGCCCTGAAACCGGACTGAAAGGTTTCACAGAGATGGTTAAACGCTAAGTGTTCATTTCGCTGCTGTGCAACAATTTTTTCGAGGATTTTCGAAATAAAGGGAAGGTGACATTATGCATCTTGTTGGTTTTCCTCCTGTGGGCTTAATATTAAAAAAAAAATCATGTTTGACTTTGCATCCGGGATCACTGCCTATACGTTTTTTGATACGTTCTAATAGAATGTTATGATCGACGGTATCTCAAGCAGCGTAGCAGCAACATGGATGACGCATCAGCATCCATCGTTAGCAATAGATCATTAGTCACTTTTGCGAAGGCAATCTGAGTATAGTGATTTGCCCTGAAACCTGACTGAAAAGGTTCACAGAGAATTGTTAGACGCTAAGTGTTCATTTAGCTGCTGTGCAACAATTTTTTCGAGAATTTTCGAAATAAAGGGAAGGTGCCTTCCTGTTTTTTTTTTCTTTCACCACTATCCTTGGTTTTTATGCATCCTGTTAGTTTTCCTCTTGTGTGCTGAATATTAAAAAAAATAATGTTTGACTGCATCCTGGATCCTTACCTAACATACTGTACCGTAATCATTACTTTAAATAAGTGGTTATTTATAGGTACTGTCAGTCATTCAATTAGTAATTATTTCATAAATGTAATTAGTTATCAGGGCAAGTCATTTTTGTGTCTGGACCCCAGATGTAGAAGATGAGGTGAAAAAGAAATAATTATTTAAGTCCAAGGTTGTCAGAAAATAATAATCTGAAATGTTTGGATGGCAGGGTGAAAAAGATTGCACAATATCAAAATAGCAAACGAGGTAGCAGTACATGATCAGCGTGCGTCCATTTGCCCCGCCTCCAGCTGAAACTATTTCTGCAGAAAGACAAAAAGGCAGAGGAAACACAAGCAGCCGAGGAATGTTGAACATGACAATTAGAATCAGTTAGGAACAGTTTGGCACCATGAACTGTACTTGATCCTTTGAGCGACCAGAGTGTCATTTGTGGCACATTATAAAAGTTATTACTAGAAAAAAAAGAAAAACAAACTGGGATAAAAGAGTAAATGTAAGAGTGTAATGTTATCAGAAAAAGTTGAAATGTCGACAATTACACAAAGCTGACATTCAGGCTGTTTATCTTCTTATTTAAAAAAAAAAGAAAAGATTTTACATAGAATTTCAAAATGGCTCCTCACATTCTTTGATTTTTCAGTCTTCATACCTCAGTGGAAAAGGTTTGGACACCCCATTTATCCAACCATCATTTCTTGTCGTCAAAGGACAATCAGAAAAGAAACACATTTTGTATTTGGAGGTCCTGTCCTCACCAACAATAACGGCGTTCAAAGTTTGAAATACCGTATTTTTCGGACTATAAAGGTGCACTTAAAATCCTTTCATTTTCTATAAACTCGACAGTGCGCCTTATAACCCGGCGCGCCTAATGTACGGAATCATTTTGGTTGTGCTGACCGACCTCGAAGTTATTTTATTTGGTACATGGTGTAATGATAAGCATGACCAGTAGATGGCAGTCACACATAAGAGATACATTTGGACTGCAATATGATGGCAGTCAAACATAAGGGATATGTGTAGACTGCTATATGACTCAAGTAAACAACATCAACATTTTATATGTTCCATTGAAAATATAGAACATTACACACAGCGCTAAAAAAATGAACAAGTTTTAGTACGACTTTGGTAAGCTATGAAGCCGCACCGCTTGATGGATTGTACTGTGCTTCAACATAGGAGTATTATTATGGTGTGTGTATCAGGTAAGACATATTACCTGGCGTTTTGTTTCGCAGTATTATGCAAAAGCAACTTTTCTTACTTTCTGGTACCTGCTGATCTGTATTTGGGATCTGCATAAGCCTTTGTAGTCATTATCGATAAGCTTCTTCTTTTTCTCTATCTTCTTGTAATGGGACATTCATCCTCCACTGTTGCCATTTCTAATATAAAGTAGTGTAAAGTTCTTACTTATATCTGTCAGTCAACTCGCCATGAAAGCAATAAAACATACCGGTGTAGTGAGTTTACATTATTCACCCAAGGAACTTTAGTTACTAGAGAGTTACGGTCGGACGGTTTTTCACAGGACACATTTCCAGCGTTGATGTTGCACTCCTGAGCCACGGATGAGGAGATGCTGCTCCGTTATTGATTGAAGAAAAGTCTGAATGTCATTAAAACAGTTAGCTCCATCTTTTGACACTTCTTCCACTCCCGTCCTTGCATGCTACACAGCTACAACAAAAGATGACGGGGAAAAGACGCTGTCGAAGGTGAGCCACGTAAATAAGACCGCCCACAAAACGGCGCATCCTGAAGCGACTGTCAGAAAGCGGCTTGAAGATGATCTGTAAAACATAATGTATGCAACATTTTGACCAAAGAACGACCATTACATGTTATGTAGACCACAAGAAAATATTTAAAAAATATATATATATATATATATATATATAATATGTCTCCTTTAATGTGCCCTAGAGTCCGGTGCGCCTTTTGAATGAAAAAAAAGATCAAAAATAGCCCGCTCATCGCCGGTAATAACAAAACACTATTTTGTTGCATAACAGAGTGTTCAAAATTAGCTTAAATAGATATTATTTTGCGCACAATAATTGTTTCATAATCAATCAATCAATCAATGTTTATTTATATAGCCCTAAATCACAAGTGTCTCAAAGGGCTGCACAAGCCACAACGACATCCTCGGTTCAGAGCCCACACACGGGCAAGGAAAAACTCACAACCCAGTGGGATGTCAATATGAATGACTATGAAAAACCTTGGAGAGGACCGGATGCAATGGACGTCGAGTGGGTCTAGCATAATATTGTGAAAGTCCAGTCCATAGCGGATCTAACATAATAGTGAGAGTCCAGTCCATAGTGGGGCCAGCAGGAGACCATCCCAAGTGGAGACGGGTCAGAAGCGCAGAGATGTCCCCAACCGATGCACAGGCGAGCGGTCCACCCCGGGTTCCGACTCTGGACAGCCAGCACTTCATCCAACCTGTGCCCCCCCTTCCACAAGGGGGATGGGGGCAGAAAAGAAAAGAAACGGCAGATCAACTGGTCTATTTAAAGACTAGAGTATACAAATGAGTTTTAAGATGGGACTTAAATGCTTCTACTGAGATAGCATCTCTAACTGTTACCGGGAGGGCATTCCATAGTACTGGAGCTTGAATAGAAAACGCTCTATAGCCCGCAGACTTTTTTTGGGCTCTGGGAATCACTAATAAGCCGGAGTTCTTTGAACGCAGATACTGGAGACAGTTTGAACCTGAAACAAATAGACTCCAATATTTCATACAGGGAAAACTTAAACTGTCAGAAAAATTGTATGTAAATTATCCAAAAACTTTCCGTTCTCTGAGTTCCCAATGAACAGACAAGAGGCCGTCTTTACTGCACCAAGCAAAGGCTTGGAAAATTCCATTGTGTACGATGGGAGGAGACGGGAGGGGATTATCTATTGTCATCGAAGACCTGCTCAGGCTGAAGCCAGGACCAGCCCAAGCCCGAAGCATCTTTTTCTTTTGTGTTAATGTGACCGAAAACAATGACTGTTTAAATACTCCCCAATCCTTTAGAAACAGATGTTATGTAAACAGGGAAAATCCAAATAAAAAGAGGTGGCGTACAATCTTTCGCCAGAGCGTGGGTGACACAGGCTGACACGTTTCTCCTCAATTGAGCCAAATTAAATTCTGCGTCTGTTTGATTATTTGCTTCTTGTCTCGTTTAATAGATGTCATCAGTGTCTGAACCTGACATAAACATCAACCACCCACTTTGGAGGTTGAAAAAGCAATGGATATTTTAGTCAAATAAGACCCCACAGCTTCCATCTTAAGATGTTTATTTTTTTTTTTAATCATCATCAAAATTTTTACAAAACATTTTCTGACAATAATTTACTCAAAGAAGAGCCGTATGTTTGCGCTGGGACCAGGTCTGCACAAAAATGCTTTTCGGTCAAAGAATGAGAGATAAGAAAAAAAACAAAAAAAAAAACACAACAAACCAACTACCAAAAAAACAACGCAGCACATATTTTACACCCGACAGAAATCAATACGCTCTGCGCAGAAAATGGATGGCGAGGAGACAGCAGGGATCCTGTTGTTTTGCAACACATTTACAGTCAGGGGCCGGGAAATAAAGGGATAGTGCTTTGGGCCTGCACGGAAACAAAGATTTATTCTGATATTGCTTTCTGTCAGCTCCCCCTCTGCTTCCTCTCTCGCTGCCACGGTGTGTGAACTGCAGGGATAAAATGCCTCTTTTTTTTTTTTTTCTGTGCGCATATTAAGTACAATTAGGGGGCGTGAACGGGCTTTGTCAGGCAAATGAACAAGTGTGTTTCCCTGACAGAGGTTAATGATCGCGCCTTGCTGTGCTACATGCTCTCTGACATGAGCAATGGCAGAAAAACAGAGTCGGGACAGTGCGGGTGCGGAGGTTAAAAACCTGCCGCTAATGTGCAACGGCGACGGACAATAACAATCAATGAGGAGCGGGCGGCGTGAGCATCAGTGATGGTGACGTCGGAAGAGGAGGTGAGGCTGTAGGTGCACATGTCGGTTGCACCTTAGGCCATTAATAACACAGCCATGCGCTTTTTTTTGACAAGACAATTATTCAATCAAAAATGATTTTCCACTTTCCTTCTCTGCTGGCCTAACATAACCAGAAATAATGATCATAATTAAAGATAAAAGTATTAGTTTATTTACTTTACCGAAATATCTAAAAGTATTCATATTCCCTTCATGTCATATTATGCTCTTTCCAGTGATGTTGTTTTTCGGTTAGAGTTTGTATCCAATCAGAATTCAACTAGCTTAAATTGCCAGATGGGCGGAGCCGGGGGGCGGGGTTAAGGGGGGAGGAGTACATTTATAGCTAGAATTCACTGAAATTCAAGTATTTCTTATGTATATATATATAAATGAACACTGAAATTAAAGTATTGATTGTATTTATATATATATATATATATATATATATATATATATATATATATATATATATATATATATATATATATATATATATAAATATATATATATATATATATATATATATATATATATATATATATATAATACAATATATATATATATATATATATATATATATATATATATATATATATATATATATATATATATATATATACATAGCTATAATTCACTGAAAGTAAATTATTTATTTTATTTATCTTATTTTATTTTTATATATATATATATATATATATATATATATATATATATATATATATATATATATATATATATATATATATATATATATAATAAATACTTGACTTTCAGTGAATTCTAGCTATATATATATATATATATATATATATATATATATATATATAAATATATTTTATTATATATATATATATATATATATATATATATATATATATATATATATATATATATATATATATATATATATATATATATATATATATATATATATATATATATATATATATATATATTTATTTTATTATATATATATATATATATATATATATATATATATATATATATATATATATATATATATATATATATATATTTATATTTATTTTATTATATATATATATATATATATATGTATATATATATATATATATATTTTTTTTTATTATATACAGTATATATATATATATTTATTTTATTATATATATATATATTTTTTTTTTTGTTTAATTATATACAGTATATATATATATATATATATTTATTGTATTATATATTTATATATATATATATATATATATATATATATATATATATATATATATATATATATATATATATATATATATATATATATATATATATATATATATATATATAAATACAATTAATACTTGAATTTCAGTGTTCATTTATTTAAACATATATACACACACATAAAAGTCTGATCTACAAAATGTGCAGGCAGCATACCCCTTCCCCTTCGAGCTGTCCTGGATGAACTGAATTTTTTTTTTTTCCAATCATTTTGGAACTTGCAAGTGTACTTCTTCTTCTTACTCGTCGTCGCCATGTCTCTTCTTCGTTCTTCTGCTTCGTCTCTGTTATGTATTTTTGGACATTACTACTTGCCGTAGTTTTGAAGCAATGCATGGTGGGAATCCGGGTGTTGTGTGTCAGTGTATTAACGTGCCGGCTGGAATAAACACACGCCGAGAAATAGCTCCGTGCCGGCCTACTTTATGGGTTATAGAAAAACTGATGGATAACGGACACATATATAATAGTCTCCTTTTCAGGTGAGAGAGGATGTTAAAGGCAGTGCCTTTAAGGCACGCCCCCAAATAGTGTTGTCCGGGTGGAAATCGGGAGAAATTTGGGAGAATGGTTGCTCCGGGAGATTTTTGGGAGGGGCACTGAAATTCGTGAGTCTCCCGGGAAAATCGGGAGGGTTGGCAAGTATTCATACAGTTGATAGATAATTGCGATAGCCAACCAAATCACGAGCTGTTGTCAGCAAGGCCTTCTAGCTGGCCTCACGCTGTGATTGGATACTCACTTGGGACTCCCAAGTGAGTATCCAATCGCAAGTTGCGGAAACAGGAAGTGGCACGGGAGCCATAGAAAGACACAGAAAACTCGCCGGTACTTGCAAAGAAGGAGAGTAACATATTGATTAGGTGGCAGATATATATTTGCAAAGCCATTTTCAAGAAGGATACTTAAGAGAAAGTACATCTTGTGAGAAATGCAGACCTGTTTAATGACGTTCACTTGTAATAAAGCAACTTTTTGTTCGGCAAAACGTCTCCGACGTCTCTTTTGATTCAGCCGCACTGCTGTGTTGCCCTCCTGCCCGGGAGGGAGTCAGAAGACCAGGGGCCGTATTTATCAAGCTTCTTAGAATTACTCCTAAGAAGTCTGCTAAGAGTTGACTTTTGAGTAAAGAAATTATTCGCTGAAAGCTGCACTTAAAAGTTAGTTATCAAGCGTCTTACTCACACTTTCAGCGAAGTGTAGGACTGAATCTTAAGTGTCACACTCAGAGCTGAATTACGACATTACTATGTGCCGTAAACGGGATTTTAGGTGACGTCATTTCTGTGTCCATAGAAATGACCAATCACGGAAGGGAATCCCTTGTCTAAGAATAAATAAATATCATAGAAATATTTAAGTGGACAATGGGAGTGCATATTTTGACAATAAACTACAACATAATACAAAACAAACAAACAATATTGGCAATGAATCAAAAATAAATGTTTCCTTTTCTTTCCAATTCATTAATTAGGAAGCATCGAAGCATTGTGACGACCTTTAGTTCTGCTGTGAAAGCTTTGCTGCGTGATGATGCTGATGAGATGACGCCCCTTATTAAATCTGTGACAAAAATAATACCCGCTCTGTCTAAACGATACCATTTGATCAGCGGCTCGTCATCAAACAAAGCCAGGACATCCTTCCGCTCCCTGAACGTTCGCGCACGTCTCTCTCGCCTCAGTGCCATCCCCCGCTGGCAACTCCTAACCACTTAGGACACCTCTGAAGGTCTCTTAAAGGCCTACTGAAAGCCACTACTACCGACCACGCAGTCTGATAGTTTATACATCAATGATGAAATCTTAACATTGCAACACATGCCAATACGGCCGGGTTAACTTATAAAGTGCAATTTTAAATTTCCCGCTAAACTTCCGGTTGGAAACGTCTATGTATGATGACGTATGCGCGTGACGTCACGACGGCAACGGAAGTATTCGTACCCAATGTGTCACCATACCAACTGCTCTGTTTTCATCGAACAATTCCACAGTATTCTGGACATCTGTGTTGGTGAATCTTTTGCAATTTATTTAATGAACAATGAAGACTGCAAAGAAGAAAGTTGTAGGTGGGATCGGTGTATTAGCGGCTGGCTGTAGCAACACAACCAGGAGGACTTACTTGGATAGCAGACGCGCTATCCGACGCTAGCCGCCAACCGCACGGATGATCGGGTGAAGTCCGTCGATCGCTGGAACGCAGGTGAGCACGGGTGTTGATGAGCAGATGAGGGCTGGCGTAAGTGGAGCGCTAATGTTTTTATCATAGCTCTGTGAGGTCCCGTTGCTAAGTTAGCTTCAATGGCATCGTTAGCAACAGCATTGTTCAGCTTTGCCAGGCTGGGAATTATTAACCGTGTAGTTACATGTACATGGTTTAATAGTATTGTTGATCTTCTGTCTATCCTTCCAGTCAGGGATTTATTTATTTTGTTTCTATCTGCATTTGGGCCCGATGCTATCACGTTAGCTCAGTGGCTAAAGAACTTCGCCGATGTATTGTCGTGGAGATAAAAGTCACTGTGAATGTCCATTTCGCGTTCTCGACTCTCATTTTCAAGAGGATATAGTATCCGAGGTGGTTTAAAATACAAATCCGTGATCCACAATAGAAAAAGGAGAAAGTGTGGAATCCAATGAGCCAGCTTGTACCTAAGTTACGGTCAGAGCGAAAAAAGATCCGTCCTGCACTGCCTCTCTAGTCCTTCACTCTCACTTTCCTCATCCACAAATCTTTCATCCTCGCTCAAATTAATGGGGTAATCGTCGCTTTCTCCGTCCGAATCTCTCTCGCTGCATTGTAAACAATGGTAGAATGTGAGGAGTCCTTCCTCTGGTGACGTCACGCTACTTCCGGTATAGGCAAGGCTTTTTTTTATCAGCGACCAAAAGTTGCGACCTTTATTGTCGTTGTTCTCTACTAAATCCTTTCATCAAAAATATGGCAATATCGCGAAATGATCAAGTATGACACATAGAATGGATCTGCTATCCCCGTTTAAATAA
Source organism: Entelurus aequoreus (assembly GCF_033978785.1). Taxonomy (NCBI): domain Eukaryota; kingdom Metazoa; phylum Chordata; class Actinopteri; order Syngnathiformes; family Syngnathidae; genus Entelurus; species Entelurus aequoreus. The sequence continues at coordinate 40,682,947 of NC_084751.1, forward strand.
AAAAAATTCATTTCAGTAGGCCTTTAAAAGCCAGTAATTTCCAGGAGTTATCTCACCTTCTGAGTAGCCTCTGATTTACTAATGGTTTCTAATGTTGTAAAAATGTGTACAATAAATATAACATTTCTGTCAACGAAGATTTGCTTCAGCCTGTGACACATACACTACCGTTCAAAAGTTTGGGGTCACATTGAAATGTCCTTATTTTTAATGAATATAACTTTAAACTAGTCTTAACTTTAAAGAAATACACTCTATACATTGCTAATGTGGTAAATGACTATTCTAGCTGCAAATGTCTGGTTTTTGGTGCAATATCTACATAGGTGTATAGAGGCCCATTTCCAGCAACTATCACTCCAGTGTTCTAATAGTACAATGTGTTTGCTCATTGGCTCAGAAGGCTAATTGATGATTAGAAAACCCTTGTGCAATCATGTTCACACATCTGAAAACAGTTTAGCTCGTTACAGAAGCTACAAAACTGACCTTCCTTTGAGCAGATTGAGTTTCTGGAGCATCACATTTGTGGGGTCAATTAAACGCTCAAAATGGCCAGAAAAAGAGAACTTTCATCTAAAACTCGACAGTCTATTCTTGTTCTTAGAAATGAAGGCTATTCCACAAAATTGTTTGGGTGACCCCAAACTTTTGAACGGTAGTGTAGTCATTTTGATAGTAGGCTATTATAGCTAATATAGACACTTACGTCATGTGTTGCCTTCATTATAAGACTTGTATATGGCTTTTTAATTTTTGCGGCCCCAGACAGATTAATTTTTTGTACTTTTGGTCCAATATTCAACGTTGGGTTGCCGACCCCTGGTTTAAGGGGAACTCAAATAGAGCATATGTGCATGCACTGATTGCTAGAGGCAGACAATTTAAAGTATGCTTCAGTAATGAACATTTAACATCTGCTGTGAGGTTATCAGTTATTGTTTGTGTGAGCGTGTGTATATAACGAGTTCAGACAATGCGAGCCATTTAAAGATGCCTTTTGCTTTTCCTTTTGTGCGTCTGAAGCTGTTTATCTTCTTTGTGTACCTATGAAATAAAGCACAACAAAGCTTCTATTGTGACAGGGTAAATGCACTTGCACTCACCCATTGCTCCTCTCGATTGTATGCACTGTATCTCTCCCTACAGTAGCTTTCCCTTACCCCCCTCCCCTTTTTGAGATTAGAATTTAGCTCTTCCTTTTGGAGCATAAAGCCCAGTAAAAGCAGCCTTTTCACTGGAATCCTCCGGACCTTTTCATCACCCCACCAGAAGCGGAAAGAATAAGAACGGCAGAAACAATTTCTCCCGGTTTGGAAGATGAGCCTAAATGCAAATAGGTGAACACGGAGAAGCTGGCTGTGCACAAAACCGTAACCAAACAAAGGCTAAAGAGACAGAAAATCAAATGTGCAGGGCTTGCCCAGACAGCCATGAACTTCAGCTCAAACATGCGTCATTAAGTGTGAAGCCCGTGTGCATTCGATGGGGGAAATAAATGCAGGATAAAAGCAAGCAACACATTTTGCTTGTTACATTTCCTTTCATTTGCAAAATTTGAATCAATCAGCGAGGAGCAGAGTTTAGGGTCCTTTCAAAGGTAATATAAAAGGTATGGCATTCTGCATCTATTTAAACCGCCTTAGAAACTGAGGCCATCTTTTATTCTGTCAGGCGCAAGCGGATATTGAAGCAAGCCAATTAGTAACATGGATTGTTCATAAAACTCTGACGAAGTTACACATTTTTTGGAAATGGGTTAAGAATTTCTAGGCGCAGTCAGGGCGTTGAGGGGATCCGGTTTGGTGGCTGCGGGATTAGGTCTCTGCTTTTTGCAGATGATGTGGTCCTGATGGCTTCATCTGGCCAGGATCTTCAGCTTTCACTGGATCGGTTCGCAGCCGAGTGTGAAGCGACTGGGATGAGAATCAGCACCTCCAAGTCAGAGTCCATGGTTCTCGCCCGGAAAAGGGTGGAGTGCCATCTCCGGTTTGGGGTAGAGATATTGCCCCATGTGGAGGAGTTCAAGTACCTCAGAGTCTTGTTCACAAGTGAGGGAAGAGTGGATCGGGAGATCGACAGGCGGATCGGTGCGGCGTCTTCAGTAATGCGGACGCTGTATCGATCTGTTGTGGTGAAGAAGGAGCTGAGCCGGAAGGCAAAGCTCTCAATTTACCGGTCGATCCACGTTCCCATCCTCATCTATGGTCATGAGCTTTGGGTTATGACCGAAAGGACAAGATCACAGGTACAGGCGGCCGAAACTAGTTTCCTCCCAATCTTCGTTAGAGATAGGGTGAGAAGCTTTGCCATGCGGGAGGAGCTCAAAGTAAAGCCGCTGCTCCTCCACATTGAGAGGAGCCAGATCAGGTGGTTCGGGCATCTGGTCAGGATGCCACCCGAACGCCTCCCTGGGGAGGTGTTTAGGGCACGTCCGATTGGTAGGAAGCCACGGGGAAGACACAGGACACGTTGGCAAGACTATGTCTCCCGGCTGGCTTGGGAATGCTTCGGGATCCCCCGGGGGGAGCTGGACGAAGTGGCTGGGGAGAGGGAAGTCTGGGCTTCCCTGCTTAGGCTGGTTCCCCCACGACCCGACCTCGGATAAGCGGGAGAAGATGGATGGATGGGTTTAGAATTCAGTGGCAGATGTGGACTTACTGTGTAAGTTTAACCGCTGGCCTGGGGGCAGAATTTGACCAAGGAATGACAACACTATACCAGCACTTGGGTGAACATTTTTTTTTTGCATTAAAACACTAGAAGGCTCCTGTTGTCTAGAATCTATAGGACACATCTGAAAATTACAGAGCCGGGAGACAACATGTATGTTTTTATTTTAACGCTTGTGCATGTTAAAGGTCCCATAATTTTTTTCAGCAATTTTGGATAATTTTCAGAGGTCCCACAATAGTGTATTACAAGTGTGTTACCCATTAGCTTTAGTGCTAATTAGCTGCTTTTGACTCCAAGAGGTGCTTAGTTTTGGCCTTAGTCTTCCAGTTGTACTCAAATAAAAACAACATTTTTACCAATGTGCATGATTGTTTGGGCACTGGATTCCCCGCAATGATAACGATGACTACGACGCAATGTTTGGCTGTGCGATAACTAAGACGGTATACGAAAACCGGGCCAAAGTTCGGGCAAAGTCATACAAATCGTGGGGCGTACGAAAAGGGGAGATGTTTCTATCGTTCTCACGTCTGATAGTCCTAAACGGGCTCCGGGGATCATACTTGCCAACCTTGAGACCTTCGAATTCGGGAGATGGGGGGGTGTTGAGGTGGTGGGGGTGGGGGTAGCAGGGTGTGTATATATTTTCAAGTATTTCTTATATATATATAATCCGTTCATGAATGAGTATATCCGTTCGGCCACCGTGTTCAAGAGGACGCTAAAGGCAGAAATTCGGGAGAATGGTTGCCCCGGGAGATTTTCGTGAGGGGCACTGAAATTCGGGAGTCTCCCGGTAAAATCGGGAGGGTTGGCAAGTATGCCGGGGATACATATTACTGCTAGAACATTATTAAAAAGTCATATGGACCTTTTTAAGTTGCATGCACATCTACCAGGGAGGTGTAAAAGCTCCATTCTTGAATTTGTACAAATCTCCTAAACAACCTTGCCGTTGCCAGTAGTTTGACGACATGTGACGATGCGTGATAACATGTTTTGTTTTTTTATCGTGACCGTTCTAGGCGATACCGACCAAACTGACAAGCCAGCAAATTCTACTAAAAAAAACCCATTACAGCAGCAGGAATGAGCCCCCCCCCCCCCCCCCCCCTCGGACACCAAGTATCTCCTGCAGTTCTTCGATTTTTTTTTTCTTCTTCTTCCCCCTGACAAGATATAGGACCCCAAGCATGCAGGGAGAACTCATTAAACAGGTCAACAAGGAGGCAAGGAGTTAGCGGGAGTGCTTTCGAGCAAGGCAGACAGTATACCGTATGGACATAATTCAGAGCGCTCCTATTATAAAAGATAGCTGCTTTTTACAAAAGCAAACTCCACCGGCACTATGAAGCGACCATACCAGTTGACCAACTTTTTTTTTTTGTGTGTTTTTATTTTATTTTATTTTTTTTAACGCAATGTACTGTACACCGAGGGGGCGCGGAGGGGGGTTGGGTTGAACCCTTCTTTTTGTCATGTCGTCGTAAAGACTTCGTAAAGATTTGTGCAAACATTTAAACAGTGATCAAACTAAATGGCACGTAAAATATAAATATCGGTATAAACTCCAACAACACGGTCATTGAGATTCAACCCAAAGCATGGACACCAGGGGTGTAACGGTACGTGTATTAATATTGAACCGTTTCGGTACGGCGGTTCCGGTTCGGTTCGGAGGTGTACCGAACGAGTTTCCACACGAACATATTAAGTAGCCAAAAGCTAAAGTCTTAACAATCTGCTCCGCATTCTGCCTATGTCACTGTCAGTACTCTACACCAGTGGTCCCCAACCACCGGGCCGATTGATACCGGGCCGCGCAAGAAATTAAAAAAAAAAAAAAAAAAAAAATTAAAAAAAAAAATTTAAATTAAATCAACATAAGAAACACGATATATACATATTGTGTATGTGTATGTCAATATAGATCAATACAGTCTGCAGGGATACAGTGCGTGAGCACACATGATTGTATTTCTTTATGAAAAATAAAAAAAAATAAAAATTAAATTCCCCCCCATCAGCACCCTCCTCCCCCAGTCCGTGGGACAAATTGTCCAGCTACAAAAAGGTTGGGGACCACTGCTCTATACAGCACCCAGTATTGTGTGCGTGTGTGTGTGTGTGTGTTACGGACAGCAAAGCCCTGTCTGTCTGTTATTCCACTTCACCTTTTTCTGTGTTGATTGAGCTGTGTTGAAGCAGCAAAAAAGGACATTATGTTAAATTAAGAGTTTCTGTCTCTGATAGTTGATATAATAATGTAATGTGCATCATTAAGCCTACATCAGGGGTGTCCAAAGTGCGGCCCGGGGGCCATTTGCGGCCCGCCCAACATTCTGGCCACACAATACTATTGTAAAAATATAAAAGAACATTAAAAAAAGTGGAATGAGGTGAAATCTAACGAAAAGAAGTTGCAATGTTGACACAAAAGCTGCCATGCAGGCTGTTTTTTTCTTTCTTTTGTCTTTCTTCATTTTTCTTTTTTTTGCCATTGCTCAAAAAAAAAAATAATAATGACAAAAAAATCCATGTTTTAATGAATTATTTTCAGGGCTCCAATTACTTCAAATATTTCACTTTAAAATGTTTTATGTGGTAAATATTGCATATATTGTGTAGTTGCCATATAAAAACATATCACTTTATGAGTGGGGCACCTTTTGGATCCCAAATATATTTAGTGATTTTTTATTTATCTTTTCACTGTGATTACTCAAAAATATGAAATAATTAAAATCAATGGTTGATCTTTTAGGGCTCTAATTACTAAATAGTGCATATTTCAGTTTTACTATAAAAAAACTAAGTTATTTTTGACAGAAAAGCTATAAAACATTTTTTTTATTTATTTGTATTACTTTATATCAACTTGAAGTTGATATAGAGATTTACTGTAAGCGTTAAATAATTTAAAAAAAATAATAATCTGACTTATTTTGAACATTTTAATGACTGAGACCCTTTATGGTCCCCGGGACCCCTAAAGGTAAAATAAATAAAAAATGCATATACTTTGTTATGGTTTGAAAATGAAAAATATCAAAATGGCCCCCAAATGCTTTAATTTTTCCGTGTGCGGCCCTCATTGGAAAAAGTTTGGCCACCCCTGGCCTACATGAACTCCATGGTGTTCAGTGATGAATAGTCCCTCCCATTGCTATTGTACTATTTTTTTCAGCTATAGTTACATTCATCATTAGTAATGGAGCAGCCTAGTTTTGAATGGCAGGGTCCCTGCTATCACATGTTGATAAAAAAATATAACATTTAATAATAATAATCAACTACAGGCTTCCCAAATGCTGTAATAAATTAAGCATGATGAGTTGGCTTGAGACTGTTTAATGTTGCACTTTTTATATGTAGAATACAAGTTTTGTCATTTTATTTAATCTGAGCAACAACTTGAGGCAGTTTAATGTTGATTAACGTGGGCAGAATTATTATAGTGTTCCCAATGCTAAAAGGATGAAGCCATTTGTTTACAAATTTGGTAAATAAATAACCAACAAATGTATATTTCGTTGTTTTCTTACTGTACCGAAAATGAACCGAACCGTGACCTCTAAAACCGAGGTACGTACCGAACCGAAATTTTAGTGTACCGTTACACCCCTAATGGACACGTCACAAAAAATAGCGCTCTCAAATTTCCTCCCACGCCGTACTTTTTTGTTGATGATGGGGGGAGTTTTAAGAAACAGCATAGTGTTGAATGGCGTGATAGCAAATAGAAAAATATTCATCATTACAGTATGAACGTCACTTTACTTCCCGTAGACCCCCCCCCCCCCACCCCCCCACCCCCCTTTGCTGGGAAAAAAAATGAATAAGGCTCCTCTTCTGTTCACAAAATATTTCAGCAGAAAGTCACACCCCCCCCCCCATCATTAAACATATTCTATATACACGATAAATAAGTTCTATTTGATTCCATTTCGGACTTTCTATAGAATGTCTTGACATCATCTTTGCACGCCCTCAAAAAACAAAAAGATAAATACTTCCTGTGTTATGACGCAACCTGGTCATGTGGTCACAGTTCCTTCCATTACCACCAGGGTGCACCATCGCTTGTTAGTGGAGAAAAAAATAAAATTGCTCGCTCGTGGAGTTTCTCCCGCTCCAGAAGTCAGCGATAAGCAACGCTCGGGCGCGTTTGACCAATTTCCCCGTCCGTGGGTTCATCCGCAGGTCCGTCCGACGCTTCGACACGCCTCCACTCGGCGTTGCTTTGTGGTGGAGGGGGTGATGCAGCACGGGTGGCGCTCTCCTTAATAGTCAGGTAAGCCAGACGAGACTCCAAATGGGGCAGTGAGCGGGTTGGTAAAAGCGGAACTTTTTTTTTTTTTTTTTTTTTAAGAATATGTACAATACTTAGCAAATTTCGGGGCTATAACCGGGGGTATGTATTAAAAATTAAAAAAAATAAAAATTCATAATTGCCAATCTGTTTGAAAAATAAAACTGGTTGGATTTGTCTATTGAATTTTAAGAATGCCCTAAGTTTATACCGTATTTTTCGGAGTATAAGTCGCACCGGCCGAAAATGCATGATAAGGAAGGAAAAAAACATATATAAGTCGCACTACACTGCAAAAACTGAAATCTAAGTAAGATGAAATATCTCAAATAAGGGTGATATTTGCTTATTTTCTGACTGATAAGATAATTATTCTCACTAAGCAGATTTTATGTTAGAGTGTTTTACTTGTTTTAAGTGTTTTGGTCTTAAATGATCTCAGTAATATATTAGAGCTTGTTGCTGAGATTTGATGACCTATATTGAGTAAAACATGCTTGAAACTAGAATATCAACTGTTGCAAAGCTGTGTCATCAACTCAAAACTGCTTTTTTAAAGTAATAATTTCTTACTTCAAGCATGAAAAAAAAAAAATTATGATGCCGAGCGCATATCATTATGTCAAGATAATGGCACTAGAATTTACTTAATTTAAGAATATCTTTCAACATATTGAGCAAAAAGGGCTCTTTTTTCTTTAAATCAAGTAAAATACCCCTAATTTTTTGTTTTTTTCTTTCTTGTTTTTGAACACTGACTTTTTGCAGTGTAGAATATAAGTCGTATTTTTTGGGGGAAATTTATTTGATAAAATCCAATACCGAGAATAGACATTTGAAAGGCAATTTTAAGATAAATAAAGAATAGTGAACAACAGGCTGAATAAGTGTACGTTATATGACGCATAAATAACGTGCCTGGTATGTTAACGTAACATATTATGCACTGCAAAAAGTCAGTGTTCAAAAACAAGAAAAAAAAATACAAAAATGAGGGGTATTTTATTTGAACTAAGCAAAATTATCTGCCAATAGAACAAGAAAATTCGGCTTGTCAAGACTTTCCAAAACAAGTAAAATTAGCTAACCTCAATGAACCCAAAAATACCTTAAAATGAGTATATTCTCACTAATAACAAGTGCACTTTTCTTGGTAGAAACACAAACAAACTTTTTGCTCAATATGTTGAAAAATATTCTTTAATTAAGTAAATGCTAGTGCCATTATCTTGACATAATGATATGCGCTCGGCATCATGATTTTTTTTTTTCATGCTTGAAGTAAGAAATTATTACTTTAAAGAAGTAGTTTTATACTTGTGAGTGTTGATGACACAGCTTTGCAACAGTTGATATTCTAGTTTCAAGCATGTTTTACTCAATATAGGTCATCAAATCTCAGCAACAAGCTATAATATCTTACTGAGATCATTTAGGACCAAAACACTTAAAACAAGTAAAATACTTTAACATAAAATCTGCTTAGTGAGAAGAATTACCTTATCCGAGAGAAAATAAGCAAATATCACCCTTATTTGAGATATTTCATCTTACTTAGATTTCAGTTTTTGCAGTTTCTACCAAGAAAAGTGCACTTGTTATTAGTGAGAATATACTTATTTTAAGGTATTTTTGGGTTCATTGAGGTTAGCTAATTGTACTTGTTTTGGAAAGTCTTGACAAGCCAAATTTTCTTGTTCTATTGGCAGATCATTTTGCTTAAATCAAGTAAAATACCCCTAATTTTTGAATGTATTTTCTTGTTTTTGAACACTGACTTTTTGCAGAGTATAAGTCGCATTTTTTGAAGAAATGTATTTAATAAAATCCAACACCGAGAATAGACATTTGATAGCCAATGTTAAAATAAATAAAGAATAGTGAACAACAGGCTGAATAAGTGTACGTTATATGACGCATGCTATACGTTTACCAAACAATCGGTGCCGTTTTTGTTCAGCCCTTCTCAGTTTTTATAAGTTACCGCCAATGTTGAAATTATGTCTTTTGTAAAGTAAATATGAACAGCCGATATGGGCAACTACATCAACTATATGATTTGCCTGAAAACCTGGACAGGACAAAAAAATAAATAATAATAGAAATAAAAAATAAAATTTTGAAAAATGATACATTTTCATAGGTACGGAAGTAGTACAATGCAAAAACTGAAATCTAAGTAAGATTAAATATCTCAAATAAGGGTGATATTTGCTTATTTTCTGTCTGATAAGATAATTCTTCTCAGTAAGCAGATTTTGTGTTAGAGTGTTTTACTTGTTTTAAGGGTTTTGGTCCTAAATGATCTCAGTAAGATATTACAGCTTGTTGCTGAGATTTGATGACCTATATTGAGTAAAACTTGCTTAAAACTAGAATATCAACTGATGCAAAGCTGTGTCATCAACACTCACAAGTATAAAACTACTTTTTTAAAGTAATACTTTCTTATTTCAAGCATGAAAAAAAAAATCATACTTTGACACAATTATGTCTCATATTAAAATAGCTGTTTTATTTTCAATGAAACAATAGAAAATATGTACTCATATAGTAGTGCACTTGTTATAAGTGAGAATATACTTATTTTAAGGTATTTTTGGATTCATTGAGGTTAGCTAATTTTACTTGTTTTGTAAAGTCTTGACAAGCCAAATGTTCTTGTTCTATTGGCAGATAATTTTGCTTAGTTCAAATAAAATACCCCTCATTTTTCTATTTTTTTTCATATTTTTAAACACTGACTTTTTGCACGTGTACGTGAATGAGATACATAATATTATTTGATATTTTACGGTAACGTGTTAATAATTTCACACATAAGTTGCTCCAGAGTATAAGTCGCACCCCCGGGCCAAACTATGAAATAAACTGCGACTTATAATACGAAAAATACGGTACATGAAAAATAAAAAAAACAACTCTTTGGCTTGATATGTACAATAAAGTAATGACTACACGTTTAAAAAAAAAAAAAAGTCAAATAAAACAAAGATGAGCTTAGTGATTAGAATTTTTTTTCTTTTTCTTCATGAAATATATGTATTTGTGATAAGAAATGGCACTCGAGTCGGGCTTGTGATCAGCGCGAGCAAGTGCACTTTCATAAAGTCGTCGCAAAAATTCACCATAATCCATCGAATGATCGGCGATAATATCGAGCGAAATAAATCCTGACATTAATTTTCTAAATTTGGATCTCCAGTTCATGCTGCCGTGGTGTTAAGAACGTAAGGCCCGACGAATATCCGGCTCAGCTGCCCCATCCTTTTCAAGTCATGATCCCTTGGAGGCTCGCTAGCGTCCAAATTTTAGCGTGCCGGTGCGCTCGGTGGGAAGCGTTCCACTGGGAGCTTCGGTCGTTGGTCTGAGGGCTGGGGGGGAGCGAGGCCCTGGCACTGAGGGTCCTAGGGTGGTCGCGGTGGGCACGGCCGGCAGTGCCACTGTCTGTATAGTCCCTCTCTCGCACGGCCCTAGATCCTCCAGGCCTTGAGGGGGTCCTTCATAGCCCATGTTTAACCGCAGGGGTTGGTGGGCTTGGCAGTAGTCCACGATTGGCTGCTCGTATCGGTAGAAGGTCAGTGCGCCCATCTGATGGGGAACCTGTTTCCAGAAAGGTGGAGACAAAAAAAAAACCAACAATACAATTAGTCAAACAATAAAACGCATTTATGTACCAGGAGACAAAACAAAACACGTTTGAATTATTCATGCTTCGAGGCGACTTAAAGTTGACATTTGCCGCTTCTGCGAGTTTGCAATACAAACTTAACTTCTCCCACAAGCTTATTGAGCTGTGAAAATGTTTCAAGTTCCAAAAGGTTGCCTTCGGGACAATACGGTTAATGCACCAGTTTCGAGATTGAATTATTACCCACTTTTGTGTTGTTGTGCTCTCTCCTGTTTTTTGTGAAATTCCACCGACTGTACGGAATCCAATCAGTCTCATAGTCTCCGGTCAAGCAGATAGAATTGGAAAATGCAAAACCCCGAAACCAGTGAAGTTGGCACGTTGTGTAAATGGTAAATAAAAACAGAATACAATGATTTGCAAATCCTTTTCAACTTATATTCAATTGAATAGACTGCAAAGACAAGATATTTAATGTTCAAACTGGAAAACGTTGTTGTTTTTTGCAAATATTAGCTCATTTGGAATTGGATGCCTGCAACATGTTTCAAAAAAGCTGGCATAAGTGGCAAAAAAAGACTGATAAAGTTGAGGAATGCTCATCAAACACTTATTTGGAACATCCCACAGGTGAACAGGCTAATTGGGAACAGGTGGGTGCCATGATTGGGTATAAAAGCAGCTTCCGTGAAATGCTCAGTCATTCACAAACAAGGATGGGGCGAGGGTCACCACTTTGTCAACAAATGCGTGAGCAAATTTTCCAAAAGTTTAAGAAAAACATTTCTCAACCAGCTATTGCAAGGAATTTAGGGATTACACCATCTACGGTCCGTAATATCATCAAAAGGTTCAGAGAATCTCGAGAAATCACTGCACGTAAGCGGCATGCCCATGACCTTCGATCCCTCAGGCGGTACTGCATCAAAAAGGGACATCAGTGTGTAAAGGATATCACCACATGGGCTCAGGAACACTTCAGGAAATCACTGTCAGTAACTACATTTGTAAGTGCAAGTTAAACTACTACTATGCAAAGCCAAAGTCATTTATCAACAACACCCAGAAACGCCGCCGGCTTCGCTGGGCCCGAGCTCATCTAAGATGGACTGATGCAAAGTGGAAAAGTGTTCAGTGGTCTGACGAGTCCACATTTCAAATTGTTTTTGGAAACTGTGGACGTCGTGTCCTCCGGAACAAAGAGGAAAAGAACCATCCGGACTGTTATAAGCGCAAAGTTGAAAAGCCAGCATGTGTGATGGTATGGGGGTGTATAAGTGCCCAAGACATGGGTAACTTACACATCTGTGAAGGCACCATTAATGCTGAAAGGTACATGCAGGTTTTGGAGCAACATATGTTGCCATCCAAGCAACGTTATCAAGGACACCGCTGCTTATTTCAGCAAGACAACGCCAAGTCACATTCTGCACGTGTTACAACAGCGTGGCTTCGAAGTAAAAGAGTGCTGGTACTTGACTGGCCTGCCTGTAGTCCAGACCTGTCTCCCATTGAAAATGTGTGGCGCAATATGAAGCCTAAAATACCACAAGGGAGACCCCCGGACTGTTGAACAACTTAAGCTGTACATCAAGCAAGAATGGGAAAGAATTCCACCTGAAAAGCTTCAAAAATTGGTCTCCTCAGTTCCCAAACATTTACTGAGTGTTGTTAAAAGGAAATGCCATGTAACACATGTACAAACTAATTTTGGAATAAGTTGCTGCCATTAAACTCTAAGTTAATGATAATTTGCAAAAAAAAAAAAAAAAGTTTCTTAGTTCGAACATTAAATATAATCTCTTTACAGTCTATATATTTGAATATACTGTAAGTTGAAAATGATTGTATTCCCTACTTTTTAAAGAAACCAATGAATACAAATGACAGATCCATACGTTTTGCTTTTATTTTAAAATGACACAGCATCCTACTCTTAGTAAAATTCTAATTGGTAACATGTTATTTTTATACCAGACATACAATTGTACTTTTTTATGTAATCATTACTGTATTAAGAGTTTCCTTTGGGAGGCAATACTTCTGCTTGAATATAATATGGGGTGCGAAACATAGATTTTAAATGTTTTTAATCGTCTGCAACAAAAAAGGTGAATTTATCGTCTAAATCAATATATCGCCCAGGCCTAATTGAGGCCTATTCAGAGTAACTGAATTTATGGGAAACACTGAAAGTGATACTTTTTTTGTTAAATTGACATAACATTTGGTTAAAAACATGTTTTTTTTAAAAGTCATTGTCAGGTTCAAACACTGATGACATTTATTAAACAAGACAAGAAGCAAAGAATCAAACAGAGACAGAATTCAATTTGGACTCAAGTGAGGAGAGACGCCGGGACACTGTACCCTTGTGCAATCTCCAGCACGCTCTGGCGAAAGATTGTACAACTCCTCCTTTATTTGCCTTTCCCAACCACATGACCACAGCTGCTTCCAGAGGGAAGTGGGTCGTAAACAGCGTCGCCTTTGCTTACAGAACAGTTCAAAAGAAAAGGTCGTAAACACTTCACAGAAAAGGTCGTAAACGAGTTCAAAAGAGGTTCCTCTTCGCTTTTATAGTCCTTGGGTCAGACAATATCTTTCTGTTTGATTATAATACATGAAAGAAACAGGAACACCTTCATCTTGCTTCCCCCCTACACAGTGGAGTTTTACGAGCCTTACTCTTAGTAGGTTCAAAGACAGCTTTTGTCTTCTTACTCAATGTAACACAAAGTTTTTTGTGATAACTTAGAAATAATTATTCTAACAGTCATGATCATCGAGCCAATGTTTTGATGAGACCAGACTTGTCCTCAATACCAATTGTTGTTCTTTGTCCTCAATACCAATTGTTGTTCTTTGGATGCAGATCAAGAGCATTGTGGTAAGACCTTAATGTTTTGGACCGTCTTCTCTCTGACCAGTTGGCTTTGATCAAGGTGGACTCGGGTCAACGTCGACACAATGGCTCCAGGTGTACGCCGGGAAACCAACAAGCGGAAAGTCATCAAAGATCCGAATTGCCGACTATCAGTTTGCCATTTCCACCCAACGTTGACAACATTCTGCAGAATATTTTAATATGCATGTGTGCCTCCATTCTTCAGCTCAATTGGCAAGCTCATTCCTGGCCCTCCATTATCATCCCCACATGGTGACCACCTGCGCCTTTCGGTGACCCAAAACCATCCAAAATACGTGCCTGGAAGCATCTGCCGCAACTGCTTTTCCCCCCCTCAAATGTGACTTGTTTTATGTTTAAAAATCAAGCCGCCGTCCCTTCATAGGGTTTCGGGATGGAAGAAACGTAGATACGCACGTGGGAATGGGTTTTCACCACAAATCAATGCACAGACGACAAAACCGCAAACACATTAGTTGTCAGGTTCTATTAAACAAGACAAGAAGCAAGGAATTAAACAGAGACATAAATAAATGTGCTCAATTGCACTGCAAAAACTGAAATTTAAGTAAGATTAAATATCTCAAATAAGGGTGATATTTGCTTATTTTCTGTCTGATAAGATAATTCTTCTCACTAAGCACATTTTGTGTTAGAGTGTTTTACTTGTTTTAAGTGTTTTGGTCCTAAATGATCTCAGTAAGATATTATAGCTTGTTGCTGAGATTTGATGACCTATATTGAGTAAAACATGCTTGAAACTAGAATATCAACTGATGCAAAGCTGTGTCATCAACACTCACAAGTATAAAACTGCTTTTTCAAAATAATAATGTTTTATTTCAAGCATGAACAAAAAAAAATCAGAATGCCGAGCGCATATCATTATGTCAAGATAATGGCACTAGCATTTACTTAATTTAAGAATATTTTTCAACATATTGAGCAAAAAGGTCTCTTTTTTTTCTACCAAGAAAAGTGCACTTGTTATTAGTGAGAATATACTTATTTTAAGGTATTTTTGGGTTCATTGAGGTTAGCTAATTTTACTTGTTTTGGAAAGTCTTGTCAAGCCGAATTTTCTTGTTCTATCGGCAGATAATTTTGCTTAGTTCAAATAAAATACCCCTCATTTTTGTATTTTTTTTTTTCTTGTTTTTGAACATTGCATAATATGTTACGTTAACATACCAGGCACGTTATTTATGCGTCATATAACGTACACTTATTCAGCCTGTTGTTCACTATTCTTTATTTATTTTAAAATTGCCTTTCAAATGTCTATTCTCTGTATTGGATTTTATCAAATAAATTTCCCCAAAAAATGTGACTTAAAGTCAGTGTTCAAAAACAACAAAATAAATTCAAAAATTAGGGGTATTTTACTTGATTTAAGATTTAAAATTATCTGCCGATAGAACAAAAAATTTCGGCTTGTCAAGACTTTCTAAAACAAGTAAAATTAGCTAACCTCAATGAACCCAAAAATACCTTAAAATAAGTATATTCTCACTAATAACAAGTGCACTTTTCTTGGTAGAAAAAAAAAGAGACCTTTTTGCTCAATATGTTGAAACATATTCTTAAATTAAGTAAATGCTAGTGCTAGTTCAAATAAAATACCCCTAATTTTTGTATTTTCTTTCTTGTTCTTGAACACTGACTTTTTGCAGTGTGAGGGGAAACGTGTCGACCTGTGACCTCTTACAGTGTCACCCACGCTCTGGCGAAAGATTGTACGCCACCTATTTTTATTTGGACTTTTCCCTGTTTACATAACAACAGCTGTTTCTACAGGAATGGGGGGTATGTAAACAACATCATTTTCGGTCACTAACACAAAATAAAAATATGCTTCGGGCTTGGACTGGTCCTGGATCAAGCTTGGGCAAGTCTCGGATCACAATAGATAACCGCTCCCGTCTCTTCCCATCGTACACAGCGGAATTTTCCAAGCCTTTGGCTTGGTGCAACAAAGACAGCCTCTTGTCTGTTCACTGGGAACTCAGAGAACGGAACGTTTTTGGATAATTTACATACAATTTTTCTGACATTAGTGTTCAACCTTTAATCCGAGCGCTGGAGCAAATCAACCTCGTGTGTCATGCCACTTGTGTTGCAGCCAGTAGCACATGTCACATCTGGCCATGTGGTAAGTGTGTACACCAATCTCTGGCCAAAACTTCACATCATGCCAAACACATGAGACTTTGTTTTTTTTAACGCGCCATCCCTCTTAACTTTTCAGTGCACGAGCCATCCGATACAGGGTAATTAAAAAATTTTTTAGGTTGGCATTTAAATAATTAAGTGAAAATATTGGCACAGGCGGCAGATGACCCGAATTAAACGCGCAGCAATGCCTGGCAGAGCTACAAATCCTTGGGTATGCACACAGCAGCAGGATCAACAGATGTGTCAGAAAAAAAATTTTCAACACTAAATGTCAGACTGCGCCTCGGCAAGGCAACAATTAATTTGTCTGTGTTCTTCAGAAAACCACTGTCAGTAACTACAGTTTGTCGCTACATCTGTAAGTGCAAGTTAAAACTGTAATTTGCAAAGCGAAAGCCATTTATCCAACAACACCCAGAAACACAGATGCATAGTGGAAAAGTGTTCTGTGGTCTGTCCACATTTCAAATAGTTTTTGGAAACTGTGGACGTCGTGTCGTCCGGACCAAAGAGGAAAATAACCATCCGTACTGTTCTAGACACAAAGTTCAAAAGCCAGCATCTGTGATGGTATGGGGGTGTATTAGTGCCCAAGGCATGGGTAACTTACACATCTCTGAAGGCACCATTAATGCTGAAAGGTACATACAGGTATTGGAGCGACATATGTTGCCTTCCAAGCAACGTCTTTATCATGGACGCCCCTGCTTATTTCAGCAAGACAATGCCAAGTCACATTCCGCACGTGTTACCTGTCTCCCGTTGAAAATGTGTGGCGCATTATGAAGCGTAAAATACCACAACGGAGACCCCGGACTGTTGAACAACTTAAGCTGTACATCAAGCAAGAATGGGAAATAATTCCACCTGAAAAGCTCCAAAAATTGAGTGTTGTTAAAAGGAAAGGCCATGTAACACAGTGGTAAAAATGCCCCTCTGCCAACTTTTTTGCAATGTGTTAATGATTATATGCAAAAAAAATATATGTTTCTCAGTTGGAACATTAAATATCTTTTCTTTGCAGTCTATTCAATTGAATATAAGTTGACAATTATTTGCAAATCATTGTATTCTGTTTTTATTTACGAATTACACAACCTGCCAACTTCACTGGTTTTGGGTTTTGTACCATAACTCTGATGGTGTCTGTTCCATAAACTGTATAGATTGATTTCCCTAAGGGTGCATATTGGACATTATTTTTGTTATCCACAAATATATGGCAAAAACATACCTAAAAGTCTAACCCAAAGCCTAAAACCCAATATGTCACATAAAATAAAATGACAGGGATATAAACAATCCGAAAGACATACCAAATGTATCTCGGCTTAGAAGTTGT
This sequence comes from Entelurus aequoreus, assembly GCF_033978785.1. NCBI lineage: Eukaryota > Metazoa > Chordata > Actinopteri > Syngnathiformes > Syngnathidae > Entelurus > Entelurus aequoreus. The sequence goes on from NC_084751.1 coordinate 40,699,991, forward strand.
CTGTGCCGATTTAAAAAAAAACAAAACAGTCTCAGCTACTTAAGTAATTACACTGAACCTCAGAATGTATTTTCGGTAAAATTGGTTAGTTTCAGCCTAAAGTAATGGAGTAACACGATTACGTTGAGTGGTGCAAGGCTGCAGTGATATATTCCTGTAAAACAGCCTCTGAGTTTACATGTCTGGTCTGGTGCGCGGATGAATAGCAGACCTCGTCCCCTATCCCCCCCTCCCCCCCTTCCAAGCCTTGCTGTGAACCAGGCACCTTCATAACTAGCAGCTTTCCGCCGAACCGAAACACCTTCTTTCTCAAATGGTCTCCATTAAGTGCGGCTGACTCATTACATTATAGGCACTCAGTGGATTACTCCCATCATTTCCCTCTCAGTTAAACCCTTCACCAACCCGGCCTTGGCCACCACACACATACCACCTCAGCTGCTGTCGCACACACACACACACACACACACACACACACACACACACACACACACACACACACACACACACACACCGCGGCCCACCTCAGCTCCACTCACGGCTCCCTGCCCAGTGCATTGAATTAATTAACTGATATTAACTCCAAAGCGTCTCGGTGGATTCTATCAAAGTGCCGGGGCATTAATCTGCCCCCCTGCAGAATTTGTGTGGCTATACCACCTCTCTGGGAGCACAGGGGAAAAAAAGATGGCTTACAAAAAAAACCCACTGTAATATACACTAAATTGCCAAAAGTATTTGGCCACCTGCCTTGACTCACATATGAACTTGAAGTGCCATCCCATTGTCCTTCAAATCTAAACATCAGACATAGAATTGATTAGCTGAACTCTCGACTCTATTGAAAAAATATTTTCGACGAGGAAAAGAGGTTCTGGGGAGCCTGGCTGCGGGGTACGTGAGAGATTCCTGGGATAAATGGAGAATCATTTGCCTCTCAGTCCTTTCCATCGAGGACGTGGAAGACATCTACCTATTTGGAACCATGATCGCTGGGCACCTGCTGATTGGGCTGGGCATTGCTCTGGTGTATCGTCAGATTCGTAAGATGATGGCAGCCACTCAAGGAGCCCAAAGGCTGTTCGTCACAATGGAAGGATTGGGCCGGGCTGTGGGATCACAGTCTGGGGCGATTTCTGAACTGAATCGCAAGATGGATCACATCATGGAGAAGCTAGTTGAAAGGAAAAAAAATGGATATGAGAGCCAACATGGACGAATAGAACAGACAAGCCATTGTAATGTCAGCTCGCGGAAAAACAAAAATCCTAATCTACGATTTGACTCCCTCGAATGGCCTTGACGCTGCAACAACAGGAGCAGGCCGTTCTGTAAACATCCCCGAGGACTCTCAAAGGTGGACGCTTTTGATCTCCCTCCCTCCTCAACGACACAAGATGGATCACATCATGGAGAAGCTTGCTTGATTCCCCTTTGGGGTGATGGACGGCTGAGTAGCGCTTTATAGCAGCAAGCCGGCCTCCAGGGCCCAAACTCCCCCTTCCCCTCTGTTGCGAGTTGTGATTATATGTAACATGTTTATGTGTGCTATGGCAAATTAGTTTTTTTCCCTTGGACTCAGTCCCTCCCGAGGGTCCAGCCTTTCACTGATATTTTTTACTCTTCCGCCCTTTCCCAATATCAACTTTTTACCACCTTTTTAAGGAGCGCCGTAAGTGGCTGATCCGTTGGCGGTCCCGTCTTGTCTCCCTGTAACGTATGTCTGCTCTTAGTGGGACTGTGCCAAAAATGTAATTTCAGTTCTTATGTGTCTTGTACATGTTAAAGAATGGACAATAATAAAGCATCCTGAATCCTGAATCCTGAATTCCTAACCCATAGGGTTCAATATGATGTTGGTCCACCTTGTGCAGCTATTACAGCTTCAACTCTTCTGGGAAGGCTGTCCACAAGGTTACGGAGTGTGTTCATAGGAATTTTCCGCCATTCTTCCAAAAGCGCATTGGTGAGGTCACACACTTAAGTTGGTCGAGAAGGCCTGGCTCTCAGTCTCCGTTCTACTGCATCCCAAAGGTGTTCTATCGGGTTCAGGTCATAACTCTGTGCAGGCCTGTCAAGTTCATCCACATCAGACTCTGTCATCCATGTCTTTATGGACCTTGCTTTGTGCCCGAAGAGGAATGGGCCCGCTCCAAACTGTTCCCACAAGGTTAGGAGCATGGAATTGTCCAAAATGTTTTGGTATCCTGGAGCATTCCAAATTCCTTTCATTGTAATTAAGGAGCCAAGCCCAACTCCTGATAAAACAACCCCAGACCATAATTCCTCCTCCATCAAATTTCACACTCGGCACAGTGCAGTCCGAAATGTACCGTTCTCCTGGCAACCTCCTAAACCCAGACTGGTCCATCAGATTGCCAGATGGAAAAGCGTGATCCATCACTCCATAGAACGCGTCTCCACTGCTTTAGAGTCCAGTAGCGACATGCTTTACACCATTCTTTCACAAATGTTTATAGAAACAGTCTCCATGCCTTAGTGCTTGATTTTATACCCCTGTGACCAGGCCAACTGATTAGGACACCTGATTCTGATCATTTGGATGGGTGGCCAAATACTTTTGGCAATATAGTGTATATCAGGGGTCTCAAACATGCGGCCCGCGAGACGTTATTTTGCGGCCCCCACCTTAATATGGAAGTTTAATGTTAGTGCGGCCCGCGAGTTTTAAATGAATGGCGATTGACAGCGTTGTGTGAGGAGCTGAAGGCTTCTACCAATTACGGTGTGGTATATAGCTGTCAACAATACTGAAGGCATGTCATGATGGCACTGCCTCTAATGTCCTCCAGAACCTAACATCGCACAGATTTTGTCTTCATGCGAACAAGCATGCCAGCCCAGTCACGTGTTGTGTGCGGCATTTGCATGCACACACAAGTAATTGCAAGATATACTTCAGCAACAGTCATACAGGTCTGACTGAGGGTGTTCATATAACCAACTTTAACACTGTTACAAATATGCGCCACACTGTGAACCCGCACCAAACAAGAATGACAAACACATTTCGGGAGAACATCAGCACCGTAACACAACATAAACACAACACAACAAATACCCAGAATCCTTTGCAGCCCTAACTCTTCCAGGGTACAAAAACACCCCCGCTACCCCCAAACCCGCCCACCTCAACCCCCCCCCCCCACACACACACCACTCAAACCCCCCCACACCCCCCATCTCCCGAACTCGGAGGTCTCAAGGTTGGCAAGTATGCATTGACGTCACGTGCGTGATGCAAGCAGAGAAACATTTTGTCGCTTTTCTACGACACCCGCCTGCTCGCTCCCGCCCCCGGCGCCGCTGTAAACAGTCCGGGCGGGGAGACGAGCGGTCCGGAGCACTCGGCCGAAGGACCGAGCGACAATACAAAACTGGTGCACTGGACCCCAGCGCTGATACTCCGACCCAACCCCCCCACCCCCCACCGTTTCTGCATCCAGTGGCCCCCAGGTAAATTAAGTTTGAGACCCCTGGTGTATATGAATCGCAGACATCACCGATACCTTAATGTACTTTCTGTAAACAAAAAAAAAAGCACGATTGATATTCACTGGCAGGGCATTTCAGGGTGAAGCTTAATCCTTGCTCAGAATATCAGGCTGTCCTTTCAGCTTGAAGAAACGATCTGAAAGTAGAGTCAGTCAGATGTGTAAATGAGAACATCTGGTCAGATGTTCCAGAGCAAGGTTTTGGTGTGAATGAGCAGAGGATTATTGAACACTGTGTCAATTCAAGGTAGAATACAGTGCACACTAAGGATGGGCTATATGGCCTAAAATCTACAGTATATTACGATATACTGACTATTGCACCCTCCTGCGTATGGTTCTTTTATGAATTTATTACGGGTCTACTGAAAATGTGGCCAAATCTGCAGGGTCAAAGGTACACATACAGCAACATACATGATCAATGTTGGTGATGTAGAAAAGTTACAATCAAATCAAATTAGCTTCATGGCATGGCTTCTTAACTTCATGTGAGTGATTATGATTGACGACACCTGTTGACTTCTCTGAGCCCATTCAAATAGGGCTCATGTGATGCAGTCATTAGACTCGGTTACAAACGCGACAATGGGAAAGTCAAAGAAACTCAGCACAGATCTTAAAAAAAACTAATCATTGACTTGAACAAGTCAGGAGAGTCACTTGGAGCCATTTCAAAGCAGCTTAAGGTCCCAAGAGCAACTATGCAGACAATTGATCGTTGGTATAAAGTGCATGGCACAGTTTTGTCACTGCCACGATCGGGGAAAAAAAACGCAAGCTATCACCTGCTGCTGAGAGAAAATTGGTCAGGATGATCAAGCGTGAACCGAGAACCACTAAAAAGCAGGGGCCGTACTTATCAAGCTTCTTAGAGTGCCATTTTACACTTAAGTCCTGAGAATTTGCGAAATTTAGTCCTACTCTCAAACTTAAGAATAAAAGCTTTTTATCAACGTTCTTAAGTCTAAGAATCACTCCTACTCTCCACGATATTTAAGAGACCTTCAGAGGTGTCTTAAGTGGTTAGGAGTTGCCAGCAGGGGATGGCACTGAGGCGAGAGAGACGTGCGCGAACGTTCAGGGAACGGAACAATGTTTTTTTTTTTTTGATGACGAGCAGCTGATCAAACGGTATCGTTTAGACAAAGCGGATATTATTTTTGTCACAGATTTAATACTTTTCGATTCCTTGTTGATTTCTGCATGCGTCTGCAGTGGGCTAGTATATATAGAGCCACCCACACCAGTTTCAAATTAGTTGCCTAATTAATGAATTGGAAAGAAAATGTTATGACAGTAGCGTATGTGTGTGGCCGTGAGGTGAGTGACGTCAGTGAGTGTGTGGGCGATAGAAGAGAGGGAGCGGTAGCGTGAGTGCCGGCGGGGACTAGTTTGTTTTGTATTATTTTGTAGTTTATTGTCAAAATATACACTCCCATTGTCCACTTAAATATTTCCAAGATATTTCTTTATTCTTAGACAACGGATTCCCTTCCGTGATTGGTCATTTCTATGGACACAGAAATGACGTCACCTAAAATTCCGTTTACGGCACATAGTAATGTCGTAATTCAGCTCTGAGTGTGACACTTAAGATTCAGTCCTACACTTCGCTGAAAGTGTGAGTAAGACGCTTGATAACTAACTTTTAAGTGCAGCTTTCAGCGAAGAATTTATTTACTCTTAAGTCAACTCTTAGCAGACTTCTTAGGAGTAATTCTAAGAAGCTTGATTACTACGGCCCCTGGTCTGCAGTGAATTGGAAGCTGCTGGAACACAGGTGTCAGTGTCCACAGCCAAGCGTGTTTTGCATCGCCATGGACTGAGAGGCTACCATGCAAGAAGCGACACCTTAAGGCTCGTCTAAAGTTTGCTGCTGATCACATGGACAGAGGTAAGACCTTCTGGAGGAAAGTTCTGTGGTCAGATGAAACAAAAATTGAGCTGTTTGGCCACAATACCCAGTAATATGTTTGGAGGAGAAAAGGTGAGGCCTTTAATCCCAGGAACACCAGGCCTACCATCAAGCATGGTGGTGGTAGTATTATGCTCTGGGCCTGTTTTGCTGCCAATGGAACTGGTGCTTTACATAGAGTAAATGGGACAATGAAAAAGGAGGATTACCTCCAAATTCTTCAGGACAACCTAAAATCATCAGCCCGGAGTGGTAAAGGAATGGCTAAATCAGGCTAGAATTTAGGTTTTAGAATCGCCTTCCCAAAGTCCTGACTTAAATGTGTTGACAATGCTGAAGAAACAAGTTCATGTCAGAAAACCAACACATTTAGCTGAACTGCACCAATTTTGTTAAGAGGAGTGGTCAAAAATTCAACCAGAAGCTTGTGGATGGCTACCAAAAGCGCCTTCTTGCAGTGAAACTTGCCAAGGGACACGTAAACACATATTAACATTGCTGTATGTATACTTTTGACCCAGCAGATTTGGTCACATTTTCAGTAGACCCATAATAAATTCATAAAAGAACCAAACTTCATGAATGTTTTTTGTGACCAACAAGTATGTGCTCCAATCACTCTATCACAAAAAAATAAGAGTTGTAGAAATGATTGGAAACTCAAGACACCCATGACAATAAGTTCTTTACAAGTAAACGTTTGACCACGACTGTATATATCCCAAAAATGGTCACAATAATTGAATGAATGATTAAAGCAGTTATTGACTCCTGCACTTTTTAACGGCCAAAAATAATGTAACACTATTAAATGGAGACAAGTCAAAAACTAGTGCCAGGTGGAAAACTGAAGTTTATCTTTTTAGACCTCACTGATTGGCTCTCTGAGGCTGCCTGACAACGATTGATAGCACACAGCAGCTCGACCAATCAGCGGTCAGATGCGAGATAAGATGGCAACACGACCACACAGCGATATGAATCACGAACAAGTAAGAAATTTAAAAAACGAGGAAATTACTGCTCCACTCAAAAAGGTAGTTATTTTGTTGAATAAGACTTGCGCTAAGGGACTAAGAACTCAAATTGCAGATAAACGTTTTGCCATTCCTTGTATATATCAGTCTTTTGTTCCAGCTAAAATGGTTCGATTCCCAGCCACGACATAGAGGGTAAACAGACTAAATCATATTTTAATCTTCCAAAAAATAAATAATGTTATTTAATTGTGTTATGTACAAAAAAATCAAAATGTGTTCCTATACATGTTAATCCCTTCAAACCACACCCCCAGTTTTCAAGCCACTTCTGAAATCAGAATTTTGTCCCTGTGTTAGAATAATCATGTATATATATATTATCACACAACTTTAGTATGCTTAAAGTCAGTTGCTATAGTTATTAGCTTTTGTGCTCAAGCTGTACATTTTCTATCTGTGCAAGGACAAAACTTATTGTCTGAGGGGTGGGCCTAAGCCACAGATGTTATCTTTGTTTTAGCCCGCTAACAGCCAAGAACTTCAAGGACCTCAACGAAGAGAAGACGACAGCACACAGACGAAGCAGAGACAAGGCGAAATCACAAGGCCCCCAGCACATTCCGTCACGTATTGTGCGTACTGGAGCTGCTTTGTATATGTGTGACCACTCCTTTTAGATGCGGCCTCAGTGATGTTGACTGTGGAACTCCTGAATAAATAGAGGGACGCGGGAGCTGTACCTTAGAGCGTAGGGCGAGACTGTGACTAAGTGTGCGGCTCCATGCGTTCTCCTCATGAGCTAAATTGAACTCTGTCTCTGCATGATTCCCTGCTTCTTGTCTGTTTAATAGATGTCATCGGTGTTTGAACCTGACACCCTGGTACCAGCTATGGCAAAAATGAGCCATAGAATCACAAATGAAACTTACAGGGCATCAGAAACTGTCACAGTCTGAGCTGGGTGTAGTTGATCTTGTACTCGAGAATGCAGAGACAGCAAGTAAAAAGCTACTTTATTTGGGAAAACTACAAAAATAGTGTAGCAAGGAAGTGCACATGACGCATAGGGAAAAATATGCAACACGTCATGGAACAAAAGCAAAAATTATCCATAAAACGCATCCTGGTTGCCAATCAATGACAAGTCAAGGGACCCAATGCAGCCAAACAGGAAATGGAAACAAAAATAAGAGCGCTGGACAGGAAATTAAAACAATTCAAGTAACTAATAACGCATGGCAAGTCATGACCATAAACCAGGGGTGTGCAAACTTTTCCCATTAAGGGCCACACACGGAAAAATTAAAGCATGTGGGGGCCATTTTGATATTCTTCATTTATCAACCAAAACAAATTATATATGGATTTTTAAATGTATTTTACCTTTAGGGGTCCCGAGGACCATAAAGGGTCTCAGTCATTAAAATTAAAAAAATAAGTGAAATTATTATTATTATTTTTTATTTAACGCTTACAGTACATCTCTATATCAACTTCAAGTTGATATAAAGTAATAAAAAAAAAAAAGGTTTTATGGCTTTTCTGTCAAAAACAACTTTTTTTTTTTTATATTAAAACTGAAATATGTAGTATTTAGTAACTAGAGCCCTAAAAGATCAATAATGCAGGACACCATTGATTTTAATTAATTAATATTTTTGAGTAATCACAGTGAAAAAATAAATAAAATACCACTAAATATATTTGGGATCCAAAAGGTGCCCCACTCATAAAGTGATACATTTTTATTAGGTTTTTTCTATTACTTTCAACACTTAAGTTACGAGATCAACTTCAGATATATCTGTCGATTTTAATTATTTTGTTTGTTTTATACTCTTTTGTCAAATAAAACTTTGATGTTTTTATAAGGCAACTACACAATATATGCAATATTTACCACATAAAACATTTTAAAGTGAAATATTTGAAGTAATTGGAGCTTTGAAAATACTTCATTATAGCATGGATTTTTTGTCATTATTTTTTTTTGAGCAATGGCAAAAAGAGAAAAATAAAGAAAGACAAAAGAAAAAAAAAACAGCCTGCATGGCAGCTTTTGTGTCAACATTGCAACTTTTTCTCGTTAGATTTCACCTCATTCCACTTTTTTTTAATGTTCTTTTATATTTTTGCAATAACATTTCCAGAATGTGTGGCGGGCCGGTAAACAATTAGCTGCGGGCCGCAAATGGCCCCCGGGCCACACTTTGGACACCCCTGCCATAAACAATATGAGTGATTATATATATAAAAACACATTTTTTTGCTACTAAAAATATTAACTGATAAACGACTATTTAAGTATAACTGAAAAGCATGTAAGCACTTCTTTTTAGTTGAGTAAGAAAGCAATAGTTCTTTCTGCGATGCATGAAAATATCAATAATTCAGAAATCACAGGTAGGTTAAAAAAAAAAGGTAAAGTTGAAGCATTGTGCAAAGCAGAAAAAAAAATGTCTGTGTAATATTTACTGTGTTTGGTCCAGGTGCTTATTTGTATGTACTGCACTAGTTTTGTTGTTTAGTTTTTCCGTTGGAGGCCATTTACATAAAAAGAGACAATACAATAACTGTGCCACACATGCTGCACTGCTGGATGCATTTTTTTTCCCCTTCCTTTGGATGACTGCCACCGGTATCTAAGATCCGGATAACAATGACTGGCACCCCGCCTCCTCCTGGATGCTGTCTTTGTATGCCTGAATGCACTCCAGTCACTTAGGTGACCTTCAGTCCCTGCACTTTGAAACGCTTGCTGGAAGAAGCATCAGCCAGCCAAATTATTGTCATCTCTTTTTGTCTGAAAGATCACCATTTAGCCAGAGGTAGTGGTTAACTACGCCTCTCTTGACAATTCAAATTCGACACCCACGCAGAAGAAAAAAAACCAACAAAAAAACAACATACAACCGCGACGCAAAAGTAGTGCTTCAAAATTGTAGTGCCTCTCAGTTTTATTTCTTCTCATAACCAGGCATTGATGAGAAGAAATATGCATGAAGCTCGACTGTGCCACGGGCAAACCGCCTCCTAAGGGCGTTTGGAGCGTCTCTGAAAGTGGGGGACAAAAAAAAAAAATCTGCCACTTTCCCTACGGACATTTCAGTGTGTTTTGTGACACAATTAGAAGGACCGTAAAAAGAGTACACTTCTAGAAATGTGAAAGCTTTCTTTGTCACTTGTGCCACATTAAAATGACCCGATGTTAACATTTACAGTGTCTACCAGTCAAGAAAAAACAAGTTGCCACATATGTTATTTAATATTCATACGAGGTGTCAGGTTCAAACACTGATGACATCTATTAAACAAGACAAGAAGCAAGGAATTAAACAGAGACATAATTACATTTGGCTCAATTGAGGAGAAACGTCTGGGCTGTACTCTTGCACAGTCTTCCACCACGCTCTGACGAAAAAGTTGACGCCTCCTCTTTTGTTTGGACTTTCCCTGATTACATGGCAACAGCTGTTTCTAAAGGGACGAGGGTCGTAAACAGCCGTCGCCTTTGATTACAAAACAGTTCAAAGAAAAGGTCGGTTCAAAGAAAAGGTCAAGAATAAACGTATGTTTAATGTACCGTAAGGTGTTTTTGTTAAAATAAAGCCAATAATGAAATTTTTTGTGGTCCCCTTTATTTAGAAAAGTATCGAAAAGTATCAAAATATTGTTATCGGGATTTCCTGTCACTCGTCACTTCCTGTCACACAGTACACTGATTCTGGCTGAAGATATTTTTCTGGACTATTATTTGGATTTTTTGGATTACGGAACATTTTTTTTTTTAAGACTTTTTCGGTGAACGACCCTTTTTTATACTGGATTCGGATATGGATAAGGGACTGGACTGCGGGGGCCGTGCAAACTGTTCCAACTCTCGGCAGTGGACTGCTTGGTGTAGTTTTCACCATGCTCCCTTCATACAATGAAACCTTGATTTACAAACTGAATTTGTTTCTGAACAGGTTTTCGTAAATAGAAAAGTTTGTAAATTGAAGCAAATTTCTCTATAGGAAACATCATAAACATGAATAATGGGTTACAGCCTTAAAAAAAGTATGTATTTAAAAAAAAGTGTGTGCACAATATAAAAGCAATATAACAAAAGGATTATGGATTAACTTTATATCCAATAACAAAGCCAAAACAACAACCATCTGAACTGTCCACATTTACAGCAGCCCTGCCGACACGCACACACACACACTGTCACTGGCCCTGTGGTTTGTTCACAGTGTGAAATCACAAAACTCTATCTTTAACACCCATGTTGCTGCAATGGTTTCAAATAAATCCACTTTACCTTGTTGGTTAACCTGCTTGTCGGGCAGCGGAAGATAGGGGTGTGAGGGTTGGAAGCGGCTACAAAATAAGCTGGAAAAATGTTGTAAAAAGGCTAAAAAGGAACTGCAGCTTCCAGGAGAAAGAGTATCAGTCTGCTGTCCTCTCAGACCACTGTCCTTAAATACATTTTACACGAAGAGCCCCCACTCTTGGTAACTCTAGCCTTGGAGCCGGCCAGTCTGGACAAAGCCCAGTTTGTTGCTTGGCCAGTCAACCTATTTCCTGTGATCGGTTTGAGTCGGGTGACCTATCCTATTCTCTACTCCTACTTGTGAGGGCTTCCTACCAGATGTTGATAAGAGTCCAATTTCCTGAGAACAAGAGCCACCATTGTCTAGAGAGCTTGTGATGGACCTCTGCACCCGGAAGCTATCTAAGGGGCATATTTCCTTAGTAGAATAATCCTCTAAAGCAGTGCTACCGGGCCACACAGAAACAATAATTAATTTATAAATTACCGCATTTTCTCCGACTTAACTTTCGCCCGTCCCACTAAACAGACCAATAAGATTTTTAATAGATGTACTGTATATTACAACTCCTTTGTTATAATACATGGGACCATGCACATTGACGGAAATGGATAATTACATATATCCATATTTAAGTGTTACTTTTTTAGTTTCGTGGTCGTATTGCAAAACAGCTCCATTTTGTTCCCTTTTGAGTCTTCAAAGTGTACGGTATGGTCTGGCCTTGATAGCTCTGGAATGCAGGAGGCAGAGAAGAGTCCTCCCTGCTCCCTTCTCGGGCCAGCTTGAGATAACGGATACAATGGACATTTGTAGTAATTTCTGTAAGGTGGGGGCGAGAGACAGAGGAGAGAGGGCAACACTGGCGTAGGGGGGAGATCGATCTTAGCTGCGCGAGTGAACGCTTCTGTACTGGATTGGTCTCACGTTTATTTTCAAAGCTTTGAAAATAAATCACAAAATACCCATTCTGTCTGGTGGTCAAAATGAACTCAGTTTATGTGTCATCAAAAGAACTTGGGAGCAGCCAGCACAACTTAATTTCTCTGGGAGGAAGATCTGCTGGGACGCGACTACATTAATGGACATGTTAATCTGCCTTTCATGCTCATTTCTTTGCTGTTTTTATCCACCACAAGTAGAAAGCCGGACCGTGAAAATTAATGCATACATTAAACCGGTCCCTGGTGGAAAAAAAGGTTGGGGAAGCCTGCTCTAAAGGATTCTGTGACCAAATACAAACACATGCTAGCTCACAACCGTATAAGAAAATGGTACAAGGTATAACTTACCACAAACACAAGAGAGCAATCAGCCGACCCATAATGGATATGCTGCCGGGCACACAATTGGTGGATGAAACATTAGTATACAATAGCATGTTTTTAAAGCATTCTCTACTCCTACTTGTGAGGGCTTCCTACCAGATGTTGCTAATGTCTTTACACTTCCTCCTAAAACCCAACTGCTGCTATCCTTTAAGAGTCCAATTTCCTGAGAACAAGAGTCACCGCAGTCTAGAGAGCTTGTGATGGACCTCTGCTTGTGATGGACCTCGTACATCGTAAAGTTTGTACATCGAGAGGTCCGTAATTCGAGGTTCCAATGTGTGTTACTTTAAGTCAGACCTGGGCAAATTAAGGCCCGGGGGCTGCATGCGGCCCGTTAAACTTTTCAATCTAGCCCGCCGGACATTGCCCCCAAATTGTTTTGGGATCTTTAAGATGGAAACTGTAGCTGCCGTTATGATGTGCAGTGATGTTTTCAAATTACCGTAAGTCTTGAACTATAAAAAGTATTCGATATGGATGAAATCTGAGCGTTTGCATGATGTACTAGTTACTATGGTAATCTAATTAGTTACTATGGTAATCTAAGTCACTGCAGCTCAGACGAGGCACCAACAACTGTGTGTGGGGAGCGTTTCCACAGAGTGTTTCCAGAACGAGCCTGAAAATGGGGGTGTCAGGGACAGAGGCGGAAGGAGATTTTTACAACAAAGTTCTAAAACTTAGTGATATATCAGATTGTAGGTGGGGTTTTTTAACCCTTTGCGTTCATATTTCGCGGTGTTTGTTGCATTTTTGTTGTCGATCGAGGGGAAGGGGTGGGGGTTGACGTTCATATGTTGTCAATATTCAGTGTTTTATCGTTCATAGTTAATATTGTAAATCCCACATTCTTTATTTTCATGTACATTCTGGGTGTCTCATTCAGTAAACAATTTAAAATTCCATTCCATATTTTAAGGCGGTCTGTCATAAATATTTTAGCTTTCAATCAGACATTATCGTCAGGTTTTGCATTAGTGTTCCTAAAAATAGATATAACCGGCCCCCAGCAATGTTCCCTCTAAGTTTTCATGTGTGTGAGCAAACGCAAAAACTCCCTGAGCATTCAGTGGAGCCCATGTGAGCAACATCAGACGTGCACACCGTGGCTACACCAGCAGCACACCTGTCCCAAACCTGACTAAATAACAAGTTCAATCTCCATCCATCCATCCATTTTCTACCGCTTGTCCCTTTCGGGGTCGCGGGGGGTGCTGGAGCCTATCTCAGCTGCATTCAGGCGGAAGGCGGTGTACACCCTGGACAAGTCCCCACCTCATCGCAGGGCCAACACAGATAGACAGACAACATTATCTTATTATTATAATCAAATGACAGCAGTCATTTCCATGAGATTATTTTCTAATATAAGTGTTTAGGCCCACTTACTATGACAATAACAAAAAATATTGTTTTTCATGAACTGTGTACTTATATTGTTTGTCTGGGTGGAGGTCCTGCTTTGGAAATAATTTGTACCCTTTTTAGACATTGCATTTCGTTCCCATTAAAACATCCACATGTTGCACAATGAGATGTAAGCAGCGGATCATGTGTACATTCCTGCAACTTCCTGTTTGTAAAAAATATATTTCTATTAGTATTTATTTAATATACTAACAGCATTTCATGATTAATATTTATAAATTAAGATTCCTAATAAATGACACTAGAATAAGCACACATTTGATTGGTAAATCATAGTGTAACGACCTGGAATGACACTTTATGTGTGGTGTTGGAGTTGTCCGACTTTTTGTGTGTCTGTAAACGCATCACTGGCTAAGTGCCATATGTGCATGTGTTGGCGCAAGTGAGAAAGAGCGAGTGGCTGCTGTTGATATAACAAAGTTGCTTTCGGTCTGGTTTGTACTGCAGAAAATGACCAGTTTTGCTAGATATCATTTTTTTACTAATGTTTTGGTGATGTGTTTATGGCCGACAATAAAGAGTTTTGCTCAGTAAAGTGATGGATGGAATTCATGTCCTCAAAGCGTCTCGACAGGCGTTACAATATTTGAACAATGAAGACGAAAACTGTTTTCTCTGTCGTGTCCGTGTGTCGAAAATTGTTATGCGCTTATTTTTTAATTTGATTTTGCGCGTGGCATAGATTTGCCGTGCGCAGAGGACACTTGAGCAGTGCGCAATCGCACAGGCGCGCACCTTAGAGCAGTGGTCCCCAACTACCGGGCCGCACAAGAAATTAAAAAAAAAAAAAAAAAAAAAAAAAAGTTTTTATTTTTTATTAAATCAACATAAAAAACACAATATATAGATTATATATCAATATAAATCAATACAGTCTGCAGGGATACAGTCCGTAAGAACACATGATTGTATTTCTTTATGGAAAAAAAAAAAATAAAAAAAATAAAAAAATCCCGGTCCGTGGGACAAATTTTCAAAAAGGTTGGGGACCACTGCCTTAGAGGGAATGTTGGCCCCCAGACACATTTTTTTCTCTAAATTTGACCCCCGAGTCAAAATAATCGCCTAGTCCTGCTTTAAGTCATACATTTAGTTTGAACTAGAGATGCCGATATACGCGTTAAAATGTAATATCGGAAATTATCGGTATCGTTTTTTTTTATTATCGGTATCGTTTTTTATTTTTATTTGTTTAAATTTTTTTTATTAAATCAACATAAAAAACACAAGATACACTTACAATTAGTGCACCAACCCAAAAAACCTCCCTCCCCCATTTACACTCATTCAAACAAAAGGGTTGTTTCTTTCCGTTATTAATATTCTGGTTCCTACATTATATATCAATATATATCAATACAGTCTGCAAGGGATACAGTCCGTAAGCACACATGATTGTGCGTGCTGCTGGTCCACTAATAGTACTAACCTTTAAAAGTTAATTTGACTAATTTTCATTCATTACTAGTTTCTATGTAACTGTTTTTATATTGTTGTACTTTCTTTTTTATTCAAGAAAATGTTTTTAATTTATTTATCTTATTTTACTAATTTTTTTAAAAAAGGACCTTATCTTCACCATACCTGGTTGTCCAAATTAGGCATAATAATGTGTTAATTCCACGACTGCATATATAGGTTGATATCGGTATCGGTTGATATCGGTATCGGTAATTAAAGAGTTGGACAATATCGGAATATAAAAGCCATTATCGGACATCCCTATTTTGAACCAATTGATATTTTATACAGGATGTATCTAATATTGTGTTGATGATATAAAAACAATTACACAGGATATTCTCTAAAAATGTATTTTTCACTGCATTGTTGGAAAAAATGAAATCCCAATTTGATTATTTTCCCATCACGTTCTGCAGGACTTTAAAAAAGAAATACCAACAAGGGTTGTGACACTGCGTCCCTGTGCTAATGGCATGTTGGATTAAAAATGTAAAGATGCTCTGGCACACACAGTAGTGGTAGTCAGCACAGGGAGGTGTGCACATACGTGACTGAGGGTGTGATCTAAACACCATCGCTTTGTTTTCACACAGAACGTCCCGTGGGGAGGATTCCCTAGTTGCATTTGCAACGAGCGCCTGCCAGTTTTGTGCGCGTGTCAGTAAAAAAGCCGTGTTGTAAAAGAAGGAAGAAAAAAAAACTAGTTTCTTTTGCTGTGCCTTTGCATGTTTCATTCTCTGCTGATAAATGTCAACAGGACCAGAGTCTACAACAATAAAAGCCAACTCCGTGCTGTGCAATGTGTCAAGATAATGCGGGAGCCAGCATGGCAATGCACTCACAGTGACGGTAATAAATAGATGTTGTTTTGTAGGAACAATGCCTGAATTCCCGGGCTGACGCTATCTGAACTATTGGTCTTATATTAATATTTTCACCTAAAAATAAAAGGATGAAAGGCTCATATTGCTAATATTAGCTCTATTTGACTAGAACCATTGCTTGATGGTTCATAGTAGATAAATTACCACCACGGTATCTTTTGGTGAAATTTATTAACAGTTTTTAATGAATTTTGTTTTTTTTAAATATTTATTGGTGCTAACAAACCTAATGTACATTGTATACATAAGTAATATGCGACTATGATTATTTGTTTGTATTGACAAAAGTCATGGTTTAAACTGCAATATTGTTCAATTTTATATATATATATATATATATATATATATATATATATATATATATATATATATATATATATATATATATATATATATATATATATATATATATATATATATATATATATATATATATATATATATATATATATATATATATATATATACACTACCGTTCAAAAGTTTGGGGTCACATTAAAATGTCCTTATTTTTCAATGAAGATAACTTTAAACTAGTCTTAACTTTAAAGAAATACACTCTATACATTGCTAATGTGGTAAATGACTATTCTAGCTGTAAATGTCTGGTTTTTGGTGCAATATCTACATAGGTGTATAGAGGCCCATTTCCAGCAACTATCACTCCAGTGTTCTAATGGTACAATGTGTTTGCTCATTGGCTCAGAAAACTAATTGATGATTAGAAAACCCTTGTGCAATCATGTTCACACATCTGAAAACAGTTTAGCTCGTTACAGAAGCTACAAAACTGACCTTCCTTTAGCAGATTGAGTTTCTGGAGCATCTCATTTGTGGGGTCAATTAAACGCTCAAAATGGCCAGAAAAAGAGAACTTTCATCTGAAACTCGACAGTCTATTCTTGTTCTTAGAAATGAAGGCTATTCCACAAAATTGTTTGGGTGACCCCAAACTTTTGAACGGTAGTGTACATACAGTACAGGCCAAAGGTTTGGACACACCTTCTCATTTCAATGTGTTTTCTTTATTTTCATGACTATTTGCATTGTAGATTGTCACTGAAGGCATCAAAACTATGACACCTGTCAAATGAAAACCATTTCAGGTGACTACCTCTTGTAGCTCATCGAGAGCATGCCAAGAGTGTGCAAAATAGCAATCAGAGCTAAGAGAGGCTATTTTGAAGGAACTAGTATATAAAACATGTTTTCAGTTATTTCACCTTTTTTTTTGTTAAGTACGTAACTCCGCATGTGTTCATTCATAGTTGCGATGCCTTCAGTGACAATCTACAATGTAAATAGTCATGAAAATAAAGAAAACACATTGAAATGAGAAGGTGTGTCCAAACTTCTGGCCTGTACTATATATATATATATATATATATATATATATATATATATATATATATATATATATATATATATATATATATATATATATATATATATATATATATATATACATATATATATATATATATATATATATATATATATATACAAACCCATATATATATATATATATATATATATATATATATATATATATATATATATATATATATATATAAACCCATTGAATGAGAAGGTGTGTCCAAACTTTTGGCCTGTACTATATATATATATATATATATATATATATATATATATATATATACATATATATATATATATATATATATATATATATATATATATATATATATATATATATATATATATATATATATATATATATATATATATATATATATATATATATATATATATATCAATGTGTTTTCTTTATTTTTGTCACTATTTACATTGTAGATTGTCACTGAAGGCATCAAAACTATGACACCTGTGAAGTGAAAACCCTTTCAGGTGACTACCTCTTGAAGCTCATCGAGAGAATGCCAAGAGTGTGCGAAACAGTAATCAGAGCAAATTAAAGCTTAACAAAGTCGTACTCAAACATTTTTGAGCGCCGTGTGTAATGTTCTATATTTTCAATGGAACATATAAAATGTTGGCGTTGTTTACTTGAGTCATATTGCCATTATATTGTAGTCTACACGTATCTCTTATGTTTGACTACCATCTACTGGTCACACTTATCATTACACCATGTACCACCTAAAACTGCTTCGAGGTCGGTATGCAAAACCAGTATCATTCCGTACATTAGGCGCACCGGGTTATAAGGTGCACAGTCGAGTTTTGAGGAAAAAAAAATGTAAGTGCGCCTTATAGTCTGAAAAATACAATACTTCACTAAAATACAATAAAAGCCAAAACTTGTGTGCTTATCAGAGGACATATAGATATGAACTGTCTGTCAAGCGTTGCACAAATAACATTCATAAAAAAAAAGCCTACTTTTATCTGAGTCTTATTTTGGAAAGTTTGAATGCAAGCCAATTCGATATCAATATCGTATCGAGACACCCCAAGTATTTGTTCACTTCCTAATCATTTTAATAACAACTGAGAGAAAGAGAGAAACAAAAGGTTAATTCAGAAGCTCATCAAACTTCAAGCATTGTCTAAATGTGCTATATTGAGAACAACTGGTTTGCAGTCGAATCAGCAAATAAACTTCAAAAAAACAAAGAAACTCCACAGCCTTTAATTGGTCTCATAGGCTGAATTCAACTCCTGAAGTCGAGTAACTTTTGCAATATATTCCAATTTATTGAGCTGCACCTGTCTATAGGTAAGAAGCCGCATGTTTAGCACCTCGCGGTTGGCATAGCTACCCAGGAACACAGTGCAAGATGGAGTGCTGTAAATAAAAATACAGCATAATGATTTGACCTCAGCTAACCCAGCAGTCTAGTGTTGGGTTTGATTGCTTATATACCGAGCTAGCGGAGAGTGTTGAGTTTGTATATTCCTATTTTTGCAGCTTATAGTGGCTGTTTTGCCACCTGCTCAAAGTTGCATTTTCCAAACAAAGAAATATAACCAAATGAGCAAAAAAGTCAGGGTACGACAGATTGTGCAACCCTTGCTCACCATGCTACGGCTAAAAGTAAGCTGCCGATGTCTGCATTCACGCTGGTCCTCCGAAGATTAGTAGATATTGTTCCATCTGCCCAGTATTCCCTCTCGGGGAATTAAAGTCACTGGTCAATCCCAAAGTCTTTCAGATGACATATATGCAGAGTAAGAAGGACCATCAAGACAGAATAGGAATATTATCAAGTTTTACTAAAGCTTCAGGAGACCAGCCCACACCAATACATTCATATCGGCGTCTCGAATTGGTCTCTCATTCAAACGGGAGAGACAACTTCTTACATACGAAGAAAGCCCCCTACCTCCCTAAAAAGGAATACAGGCTCATTGTTCTACTACAGATAAGATATAAGGGAGTACTCCAACTCGTACATTGCAAGCCTTCAAGGTAACACACACAGTTTACTTGTGGACATAAAAAGAAAAAAATAGAAAGAGAAAACCACTAGCTCAGAGGTGTCCAAAGTGCGGCCCGGTGGCCATTTGCGGCCCGCAGCTATTGCAAAAATGTTAAAAAAAACATTTAAAAAAGTGGAATGTGGTTGACACAAAGCTGCCATGCAGGCTGTTTTTTTTTCTTTTGTCTTTCTTCATTTTTCTTTTTTTGCCATTGCTCAAAAAAAAAAAAAAATGACCAAAAAAATCTATGTTATAATGAATTGTTTTCAATTCTCCAATTACTTCAAAAATGTCACTTTAAAATGTTTTGTGTGGAAAAAAATATTGCATATATTGTGTGGTTGCCTATATATTTCTTTGACAAAATAGCATAAAACAAACAAAATAATAGTCTCAAACGTTAAAATCGACAGATATATCTGAAGTTGATCTCGTAACTTAAGTGTTGAAAAAAAAAAAAATGTATCACTTCATGAGTGGAGCACCTTTTGGATCCCAAAGATATTTAGTGGGATTTTATTTATCTTTACACTGTGATTACTCAAAAATAATAATGAATCAATGGTGTCCTGCATTATTGATTATGGCTCTAATTACTAAATACTGCATATTTCAGCTTTACTATAAAAAACTGAAATTTTGTCTTAGACAAAAAAGGCATTAAACCTTTTTTTTTTTTTTTTTACTTCATATCAACCTGAAGTTGATATAGAGATTTACTGTAAGCGTTGAATAAAATAAAAAATAATAATTTGACTTATTTATAACATTTTAATAACTGAGACCCTTTATGGCCTTAAAGGTAAAAAAAAAAATCCATATATTTTGTTATGGTTTCAAACTGGAAAATATCAAAATAGCCCCTGCATGCTGTAATTTTTCTATGTGCGGCCCTCAGTGGAAAAAGTTTGGACACCCCTGCACTAGCTGCTTTAAACATGACTATGAATAAAGAAAGAACTCCTAAACATATATGCATTATCCACAATATCCTCCTACTACTGTAATTCCAATAAGTACACAGTGGCCTTCGGTGCATGCCGACTGTTGATCCGGGTCTTAAGGACAAGGTTAATACAATCTGGGGGCACAAATGCGCAAGAAAACACACATCATTCTACTCGCAAAGCTCAATTTGAAAAGGAGGGGGCAAGAAGACAAAAGAGTGCAGCAGGCTCAACGCTCTCGCCCGCCTCCGTGCAGCAATGAGGGCCTACTGTTAGCGAATAAGTCTCCCACTCTGATATATACACTGTACATGAGGGATGCAGCAAATGGGCCATGAAATGCTACACAAAGCTTGATGCCTTCCCTGGCGCACACACAAACACACTCACACACAAACACAATCAGTGTGTGAATGTGTGTGTGAATAGGTGAATGTGGAAATAGTGTCAAAGCACTTTGAGTACCGTGAAGGTAGAAAAGCGCTATACATGTGTAACCCATTTATAGAGATGTCCGATAATATCGGGCTACCGATATTATCGGCCGATAAATGCTTTAAAATGTATTATCGGAAATTTTCGGTATCGGTTTCAAAAAGTAAAATGTATGTTTTTTTAAAACGCCGCAGTGTACACGGACGTAGGGAGAAGTACAGAGCGCCGATAAACCGTAAAGCAGGGGTCACCAACCTTTTTGAAACCAAGAGCTACTTCTTGGGTACTGATTAATGCGAAGGGCTACCAGTTTGATACACTCTTAAATAAATTGCCAGAAATAGCCAATTTGCTCAATTTACCTTTAACTCTATGTTATTATTAATAATTAATGATATTTACACTTAATTGAACGGTTTAAAAGAGGAGAAAACACGAAAAAAAATGACAATTAAATTTTGAAACATAGTTTATCTTCAATTTCGACTCCTTAAAATTCAAAATTCAACCGAAAAAAAGAAGAGAAAAACTTAAAAAAAGAATTTATGGAACATCATTAGTAATTTTTCCTGATTAAGATTAATTTTAGAATTTTGATGACATGTTTTAAATAGGTTTCAAATCCAATCTACACTTTGTTAGAATATATAACAAATTGGACCAAGCTATATTTCTAACAAAGACAAATCATTATTTCTTCTAGATTTTCCAGAACAAAATTTTTAAAATAAATCCAAAAGACTTTGAAATAAGATTCAAATTTGATTCTACAGATTTCCTAGATTTGCCAGAATAATTTTTTTGAATTTTAATCATAATAAGTTTAAAGAAATATTTCACAAATATTCTTCGTCGACAAAACAGAAGCTAAAATAAAGAATTAAATTAAAAAATGTATTTATTATTCTTTACAATAAAAAATAAAAAAATTCCTTGAACATTGATTTAAATTGTTAGGAAAGAAGAGGAAGGAATTTAAAAGGTAAAAAGGTATGTGTTTAAAAATCCTAAAATCATTTTTAAGGTTGTATTTTTTCTCTAAAATTGTCTTTCTGAAAGTTATAAGAAGCAAAGTAAAATAATTGATGAATTTATTTAAACAAGTGAAGACCAAGTCTTTAAAATATTTTCTTGGATTTTCAAATTCCATTTGAGTTTTGTCTCTCTTAGAATTAAAAATGTCGGGCAAAGCGAGACCAGCTTGCTAGTAAATAAACACAATTTAAAAAATTGAGGCAGCTCACTGGTAAGTGCTGCTATTTGAGCTATTTTTAGCTCACCACACACACACACACACACATATTAGGAGGTCTCAAGGTTGGCAAGTATGCCTTCTACCAACCTCGTCACGTTCGTTGTGTCCTTTGAGCAGGACACTTCACCCTTGCTCCTGATGGGTCGCGGTTAGGGCCTTGCATGGCAGCTCCCGCCATCAGTGTGTGAATGTGTGTGTGTGAATGGGTGAATGTGGAAATAGTGTCAAAGCGCTTTGAGTACCTTGAAGGTAGAAAAGCACTATACAGGTATAACCCATTTACCATTCACACACACATTCTTGTATTTCTTGCCTTCTTGAGACCTTGGAAATATGCCTACCTCTATAGGACCACCCTATCAGAAGGATTTTAAGTGCGCCTTATAGTTAGAAAAATACAGTATTTTATGAGAAACAACAAACATAATAAAACAAACACTTAGTGTGCAATGTCTGCTCTCACTAGGATGCAGACTGATGGGATATTGCAGATTTTGACGTTTAACAATAATCCTTGCAAAGGGTTGAAAAAAAAAGAGCTGGTGCCGCAAACGAGCGTCTCTTTGTGTCTTTCTTGCCGTCTTATAAATTGAACGTCACAGATGACCAACTTCTCAGTTTATGTCCACAACATTTTTCTATCCAGGTGAGAGGAATGATTTGTAATCTAGAAATAACTTTCAGCAGCTGCAATAAAAATAGTTTGTCTGCGTAAGTGCTTATAATAACAATATTGCTAATACTTGGTTAATATTCAGGTCACGGGATGTTGAGGGAGTTTTGTTGGCGATTTTTGGATGCATTTTTAGAGTTATTTAGAGGCAAAATGGATTACACCCATTAGCACCAGTTCTAGCCACCAGAACGAGACGATTATTACATACAGTATAAGGATACGACAAAGTGTGTGCACTTGCACTCAACTTTCAAGGTGCCAGACCAAATTGTCAAGATGGAATGTTAGTGAAGTCTGATTAGGGCTGGTTGCAATTATGAAACTTGCTCTTCATCATGACAAAAGTTGGAGAAACCCTGAGGCCTAAATTATTTTGTAAGTCCCGGAGTGACTAAAAATTAATTTGTGACACTGCAAAACTTGTGCAGGGCTCGAATTTAACCACGGCAACCTTGCCGTAATGCCCTAACCGCCCTTGACTTTTTACATGTTAATGGACGAGGGATGTAACGATAAACGGTATAATGGTCATTCGCGATCAAATTCCCGACGGTTAGTAATACCGTCCAATTTTTTAATTACCGATAAACCGTCATTTATTAATGCATTTTAAGCAACACAAAGTCAGGCGCATGCGCACTAGCGTCGTTTGGCTTGACAATCATGACGGACTCACTACACAGACTTTGCTCAGGAAGTTTCCCCTCGGAGTAAACGGAGCCAATTTGGCTGTGAATATTTCGTATTCGACGTGAGAGATTTTTATTTTTGTTGGCCAAACTGTTGCACTGAACTACAAGGAGGCGATGTTGGAAAAGAACAACGCTTGTGTATTAGAATTCATCTTCATTAGCCAAAATGCTTTGAGTTGTATATTAATATCAAAAAGTAAACGCCATGTTTTTTTTTACATTTCTTGTTTGGTTTGTTTTATGTCACAAGTGTTTTACTTCAAAAACCATTCATGTGAGACATCATTTTGTTGATGTTTTATTGTGTATAGTTAATTCCTATAAGACATATTTCTGCTCAAACTCTTAATGGATCTGTCCCGATACAGCATCTACATGTACATATACATGTACATAACTTAAAAACATCCATCATTAATAGACTGTATTTATGTTATTCACATGTGAATAATGCTCTATAATATACTGTATTCATATTATTCACATGTGAATAATGCTGTATAATAGACTGTATTTATATTATTCACATGTGAATAATGTTGTTTAATAGACTGTATTTATAGTATCCCCATGTGAATAATGCTGCATAATAGACTGTATTTATATTATTCACATGTGAATAATGCTGTATAATAGACTGTATTATATTATTCACATGTGAATAATGCTGTAAAATAGACTGTATTTATGTTATTCACATGTGAATGATGCTGCATAATAGACTGTATTTATATTATTCACATGTGAATAATTCTGTATAATTGACTGTATTTATGTTATTCACATGTGAATAATGCTGTATAATAGACTGTATTTATGTTATTCACATGAGGAATAATGCTGTATAATAGACTGTATTTATGTTATTCACATGTGAATAATGCTGTATAATAGACTGAATTTATATTATTCACATGTGAATAATGTTGTTTAATAGACTGTATTTATATTATTCACATGTGAATAATGCTGTATAATAGACTGTATTTATGTTATTCACATGTGAATAATGCTGCATAATAGACTGTATTTATATTATTCACATGTGAATAATGCTGTATAATAGACTGTATTTATATTATTCACATGTGAATAATGCTGTATAATATACTGTATTTATATTATTCACATGTGAATAATGTTGTTTAATAGACTGTATTTATAGTATCCCCATGTGAATAATGCTGCATAATAGACTGCATTTCTATTATTCACATGTGAATAATGCTCTATAATAGACTGTATTTATGTTATTCACATGTGAATAATGCTGTATAATAGACTGTATTCATATTTTTCACATGTGAATAATGCTGTATAATAGACTGTATTTATATTATTCACATGTGAATAATGCTTTATAATAGACTGTATTTGTTATTCACATGTGAATAATGCTGTGTAATAGACTGTATTTATGTTATTCACATGTGAATAATGCTGTAAAATAGACTGCATTTATATTATTCACATGTGAATAATGCTGTATAATAGAATGTATTTACGTTATTCACATGTGAATAATGCTGTATAACAGACTGTATTTATATTATTCACATGTGAATAATGCTGTATAGTAGACCGTATTTGTATTATTCACATGTAAAAAATACCAAAGTGTTTATTGTTTATTTTGAGCGAACTGTGGTGCTGAATTTCCCCCAGGGATCAATAAAGTAATTTATATTCTATTCTATTCTATTCTATCCATCCATCCATTTTCAACCGCTTGTCCCTTTTGGGGTAAAAAACATATTTCCCTCCATCAAAATGTAAAAAATAGAGAAAAAGGCATCATGAAATTACAAAAAGCTGACAAGTTGATATCAATAATGAATACAAAAACCAAATGAGCCCTCCTTTAAGGCAACACTTGCTTTGACCTTACAAAGGTAAAATTCGAGGCCTGCTGGTGGTAGTGTAAATGTTGATCATGAGTACTTTGTTTATTGTCATATCGTCAATCATAATTCCAAATTACTATATACCAAATA
Organism: Entelurus aequoreus; assembly: GCF_033978785.1. Classification (NCBI taxonomy): domain Eukaryota; kingdom Metazoa; phylum Chordata; class Actinopteri; order Syngnathiformes; family Syngnathidae; genus Entelurus; species Entelurus aequoreus. Next base: position 40,725,237 of record NC_084751.1, read on the forward strand.
TATTATTGGGCCTAACCGCACTGGACATGTTGTAAGAATTAATGAGGAGGCGTATATTTTCATCCAAAGAAAGGTAATTAGCCAAAAGGCTTTAATGGTCACAGGAATATCCAGTTCGTTACTGGCAGTCCCCCAAAGGACACTTTTTTTTTTCCCCTCCGCTTCACACACCAGAACAAATTCTTAACGAGTGAACCTTTTCACTAAAACTCTGACCAGATAGGTCCTTGGAGGCTTGAACATCGCCGGTGATTTCAGAAGGTAGAACAAAGTAAACAACCTCATTAATAATTGACACAAAAAGTCCTCGGATTCCCTCAGATTGGTACAACATTAGGCTTCAGAGATGTGTGAAAATGGAAAAAGGTGAAGAAAAAAAAAAAGTTTTGTTTTAATGTATTTTCTCTATGAGGACAAACATGACAAAAAACTTCCTAATTGTTATAAATCCCACTGTTTATGCTACACATGCTTCACTGATGAGAGTATTTGGCGAAAGGTCGTTTTGTCCTACTAATTTCAGCCATCCTTTTGTTTACGATGTTTACATGTGCGACTTTCTCCGACGCTGCCACGGAAAGGCGTGTTTTATGCCCCTCCTTTGTCTCATTTTGTCCACCAAATGTTTTATACTGTGCGTGAACGCAAAAAGGTGCGCTTTAGTTGACTTTATTGATTTGCCGGAGTGCTTATCAGGCATATTTGCTCAATCCATGACTGCAAGCTAATCGATGCTAACATGCTATTTAGGCTAGCTGTATGTACATATTGTTTATCTGTATATTTGAGCTCATTTAATTTTCTTTATGTCCTCTGTGTATTTAATGTATATTAGTATGTTTCATGACACATTATCTGTGTGTAATATTGGCTGCATTTCAGATAGTTGTTTGTGTGTCACGTTGTTCCAGACCACAGCAAACGTTACCCAGCCCCAAGTCCATTGGAAGAATACAGCCTGCCGTTTCCTTTAACTTCGACACACATCTACTATACCTTTGGTAATTCTAAGACAGTCATTTCCATAAGTTATCTCATCCCGTGAGAAGCCCCTATTTTACTAATAATTTCAAATGTTGCAAAAATGTGTAGGATAAAAATTAAAATAAAACATTTCTGTCAACGTCAGTCTTTGATAGTAGGCTAATATAGCTAATATAGACACTTACATCATGCGTTGCCTTCATTATAACACTTATATAATACTTTTAAAGTTATTTTGACAGTAGGCTAATATACGTAGCTAATATAGACACTTACATCATGCGTTGCCTTCATTATAACACTTATATCATACTTTTAAAGTTATTTTGACAGTAGGCTAATATAGCTAATGTAGACACTTACATCATGTGTTGTCTTCATTATAACACTGTGGAAGTTGCTTCCCAGCAGTTCCACTATTATACACAGCACCGGAGCCAAGCGTGCAGTTTTCAACCAGGTTTTAATGTACATAGATTGTATCAGCCACCTCCGTATCCTCTCTCCCCTCCTGCTCCCGACCGCTTACTGTTAAAGACAACGAGATGATTAGATCAACACGTACCACCTGTGAAATCTAATCACCTGCCAGCTGTGTCTCGCCGTCAGCACATGCCCCGACCTTATCCGATGGTGCTCGTCCTCAGCACCATAGAGAGAGGCGGTGACCTTTGTTCCTGCAGGCGTGCTGGCCACACCTCCCTCCACAAACACTTATATAAGGCTTTTAATTTTTTGCAGCTCCAGACAGATTTTTTTTTTTTTTGCCTTCGCTTCATGAACAAAAACACGTCCAGATGAAGATGAGCCGACTGCTTCTTTGCTTGATAGATTTTGTAAGTCCCAAGTGAAGCAGATAACACTGGATTTCAGAATTGATTAAAATGCTGTAATGTGGAGTATTGCTGATCCTTGTGAGGCATAAACAAGGTCTATTACACAGAATTGTCAATGATATCAACCAAATAAAGCAAGGTAGAGATTACCATTCTAAGTGGCTTACAGTAAGATCCATAAATCGGTTCCACTTAAATATTTTACAGCACGTGGCTATAATAGGCACTAAGACAAATTTGCAGGGTTTCCCCTAGATTGTAAAATACATGTGGCGGTAGGGGCAGGGTCACCATGATGTCATCGTATTGTTTGCTATGACGATATGATTTTCTTTAAAAAAGGCTAAACAAATGTATAAATACAGTATTTTCTAAACCATATGGCGCATTGGATTATAAAGCGCATTAAAAGGGTCATATCTGGAGAAATCACAGCACGTAAGCGATGATATTACGGACCTTCGATCCCTCAGGCGGTAATGCATCAAAAAGCGACATCAGTGTGTAAAGGATATCACCACATAGGCTCAGGAACACTTCACAAAACCACTGTCAGTAACTACAGTTCATAGCTACATCTGTAAGTGCAAGTTAAAACTCTACTATGCAAAGCGAAAGCCATTTATCAACAACACCCAGAAAAGCTGCCGGCTCCGCTGGGCCCGAGCTTATCTAAGATGGAAAGTGGAAAAGTGTTCTGTGGTCTAACGAGTCAAATTGTTTTTGGAAACTATGGATGTCGTGTCCTCCGGAACAAAGAGGACAAGAACCATCTGGATTGTTATAGGCGCAAAGTTCAAAAGCCAGCATGTGTGATGTATGGGGGTGTATTAGTGCCCAAGACATGGGTAACTTACACATCTGTGAAGGCACCATTAATGCTGAAAGGTACATACAGGTTTTGCAGCAACTTATGTTGCCATCCAAGCAATGTTATCATGGACGCCCCTGCTTATTTCAGCAAGACAATGCCAAGCCACGTGTTACAACAGCGTGGCTTCGTAGTAAAAGAGTGCGGGTACTAGACTGGCCTGCCTGTAGTCCAGACCTGTCTCCCATTGAAAATGTGTGGTGCAATATGAAGCCTAAAATACCACAACAGAGACCTGTTGAACAACTTAAGCTGTACATCAAGCAAGAATGGGAAATAATTCCACTTGAAAAGCTTCAAAAATTGGTCTCCTTAGTTCCCAAACGTTTACTGAGTTTCGTTAAAAGGAAAAGCCATGTAACACAGTGGTAAAAATGCCCCTGTGACAACTTTTTTGCAATGTGTTGCTGCCATTAAATCGTAAGTTAATGATTATTTGCAAAAAACAATTAAGTTTCTCAGTTCAAACATTAAATATCTTGTCTTTGCAGTCTATTCAATTGAATATAAGTTGAAAAGGTTTTGCAAATCATTGTAATCTGTCTTTATTTACGAATTAAAAAACGTGCCAACTTCACTGGTTTTGTACATACACACAAACACTGTATCACAGACAGTAGGGGTGCTAAAAACAATGTATTCACATCCTAATAAATATATATGTACATCTAAATTTAAGGTAATCATTTAAAAAAATTGTTTAAAAAAAAAGAAAAACAATTTGAAAAGGACTATTTTAGGCCATCGCTGCGCTTACTTGATGCACGTCTTCATCAGCAGCCAAGAGGGGCTGTTGTAACCGGTTTTGAAAAATATTTTTTTATACCAAATCATATATTGTGAGAATCGGTTTGAATGTGAATTGTCGCCCCAAAAACTCACGATTCAATTACGAATCGTGAGTTTTTGGGGCGACAATTCAAATTGTAAGATTCACATCCCTACACTGCAAAAACTGAAATCTAAGTAAGATGAAATATCTCAAATAAGGGTGATATTTGCTTATTTTCTGTCTGATAAGATAATTCTTCTCACTAAGAAGATTTTATGTTAGAGTGTTTTACTTGTTTTAAGTGTTTCGGTCCTAAATGATCTCAGTAAGATATTACAGCTTGTTGCTGAGATTTGATGACCTATATTGAGTAAAACATGCTTGAAACTAGAATATCAACTGTTGCAAAGCTGTGTCATCAACACTCACAAGTATAAAACTACTTTTTTAAAGTAATAATTTAAAAAAATCATGATGCCGAGCGCATATCATTATATCAAGATAATGGCACTAGCATTTACTTAATTTAAGAGTATTTTTCAACATATTAAGCAAAAAGGTCTCATTTTTCTTTTTCTACCTAGGAAAGTGCACTTGTTATTAGTGAGAATATACTTATTTTAAGGTATTTTTGGGTTCATTGAGGTTAGCTAATTTTACTTGTTTTGTAACGTCTTGACAAGCCGGATTGTCTTGTTCTATTGGCAGATAATTTTGCTTAGTTCAAATAAAATACCCCTCATTTTTGTATTTTTTTTTCTTGTTTTTGAACACTGACTGACCACAGACCATGTACTCGTCTAAATGACAGATTTAGGCAGAAACGCAATGTAAGAATGTATTAAATAATGTTTGATTACAGAAAATCTGCCCTAAGACTCACAATTCACGTGACGGAACATACCGCATTAACGCCATCAAAAACACATCCAGTGTCTCCCGTGGGGGGGAAGTGTGGCCCAAGAATGCGCACAACCTGCAGCCTTGTGGTGATCCCACATGGGTCTTATCACAAAAAGTAAAAAGAAGTGACATGTCGTCAGAAAGAGAGCGGGAGAGAGAAATCAAAAGACTGAGGACGTTTTTCCTCCTCCTACCTCTGATGAGTAATACGCCAATCCTTCACTTCCTGTGTGTTATTGTAGATACGAAAGCACGCTGTGGGCTCTATCCTTTTGACTGAATCTATCCCAAGGTAATTGCTCTTTCTACTTTACTTTTAAAGCCCTGTCAGTCTCCCTGAATCAAATGACAGCGAGGCGGTAACTGAATTCGACGAAGAGAAGGAGCTAATCCTTCCCTTGTCTTACTTACTGAAGGGCCTGATTGCGTGGTCATGTCCAAGACATCAAGACATCTGTTTTCTTTGACAAAGTCTTCACTTATACTTTATTCAAATCTTTGAGAAAACCACTAATGTTGTCACTGTTTACATCTCCTGCTAATAAAAACAAACAATCATGAAGTAAAGTGTCCGCAGAGTTTCTAGAATCCTAACCTTAACCCCATACCCCCAACCAGGTCTATTCATTTCCTATTCAACTGGCAGCCTGCGGGCCACATTCGGCCCACCGAACATCACCCGAATAAGCTTGATGAAACCATTCAAACTAGGGTTGCACATGTATGTAGTACTCCCGCCACCCCGCAGGGGGCAACAGTAAAGCATAGGTGTCACAATGAAGCAGGAGTTATTATGGGCCGGCTGCCCATATTATTATTGCTCATACTTCAACTTGTATTATTATTATAGTTCCGCACGTTTCTCTCACGCTTAATACGTGACGTCATGTCCTGGGCATGACGTTAAAGTGCATCCGGCAGTGGAGGCTCCTCTATGGGGGTCTTGGGGCACTAGGAGGTTAACCCCTTTACTACTGTTACCCCAGGTGGCCCTTGGCAAAGGCCTAGTACCTGACTGCCCCCTAGCCAGGGATACGGTGAAGACCTCAACGGCGGAGCAGGCGGAAGACGGTAGAATTAAGAACTACCACAACGGCAGTGGAGGCTCCTCTATGGGGTCTTGGGGCACTAGGAGGTTAACCCCTTTACTACTGTTACCCCAGGTGGCCCTTGGCAAAGGCCTAGTACCTGACTGCCCCCTAGCCAGGGATACGGTGGAGACCTCAACGGCGGAGCAGGCGGAAGACGGTAGATGTATGAACCACCACAACGGCTGCGATGGCGGAAGAAGGCACCCCCACATCCACGTGGGCCCAGTTATGGGGAAATAACAACCCAAGACCTCAACGGTGGAACAGGCGGAGGATGACTGCTAACCCTATGGAGCGTCACAACGGCTGGGATGGCGGAAGAAGGCTGCAGCAGAAAAGGGTCCCCAGTCGTCTTGGACTCCATGCCGCTGGACCCTGACCCGGATCTGTCAAGGATCGTGTGGTGACTGTCTGTGCACCAGTCTCCACACGTTAAACAAAGTCACGCACAGGCATCCTCCATAAAGGAATACCCCCCTACCAGGAGGGTCGTCATACTCGTTTCGAGTGACCGCCGACGACGTGACGGACCGGCCAACAAACCCCCACATATGTTATACCGCCGGAAAGGTCTCGCTTGTGCCGACAGCGCTACTTTAAAGGCCTACTGAAATGCGATTTTCTTATTTAAACGGGGATAGCAGGTCCATTCTATGTGTCATACTTGATCATTTTGCGATATTGCCATATTTTTGCTGAAAGGATTTAGTAGAGAACATCGACAATAAAGTTCGCAACTTTTGGTCGCTGATAAAAAAGCCTTGCCTGGAAGTAGCAGACGATATGCGCGTGACGTCACAGGTTGTGGAGCTCCTCACATCCGCACATTGTTTACAATCATGGCCACCAGCAGCGAGAGCGATTCGGACCGAGAAAGCGACAATTTCCCCATTAATTTGAGCGAGGATGAAAGATTTGTGGATGAGGAAAGTGAGAGTGAAGGACTAGAGGGCAGTGGAAGCGATTCAGATAGGGAAGATGCTTTGAGAGGCGGGTGGGACCTGATATTCAGCTGGGAATGACTAAAACAGTAAATAAACACAAGACATATATATATACTCTATTAGCCACAACACAACCAGGCTTATATTTAATATGCCACAAATTAATCCCGCATAACAAACACATCCCCCCTCCCGTCCATATAACCCGCCAATACAACTCAAACACCTGCACAACACACTCAATCCCACAGCCCAAAGTACCGTTCACCTCCCCAAAGTTCATACAGCACATATATTTCCCCAAAGTCCCCAAAGTTATGTACGTGACATGCACATAGCGGCACGCACGTACGGGCAAGCGATCAAATGTTTGGAAGCCGCAACTTACTACTCACATCACTGTACCGCGTTTGCGCATCCAATTCAAAGTCCTCCTGGTAAGAGTCTCTGTTGTACCAGTTCTCCACAGGCCAATGGTAAAGCTTGACTGTCATCTTTCGGGAATGTAAACAATGAAACACCGGCTACGTGTTTGTGTTGCTGCGGCCGGCCGCTAATACACCGCTTCCCACCTACAGCTTTCTTCTTTGCTGTCTCCATTGTTCATTGAACAAATTGCAAAAGATTCACCAACACAGATGTCCGGAATACTGTGGAATTTTGCGATGAAAACAGACGACTTAATAGCTGGCCACAATGCTGTCCCAAAATGTCCTCTACAATCCGTGACGTCACGCGCAAACGTCATCATACCGAGACGTTTTCAGCAGGATATTTTGCGTGAAATTTAAAATTGCACTTTACTAATCTAACCCGGCCGTATTGGCATGTGTTGCAATGTTAAGATTTCTTCATTGATATATAAACTATCAGACTGCGTGGTCGGTAGTAGTGGCTTTCAGCAGGCCTTTAAGTTGGGAAAATGTTTTTGTTACCATGGCGACGCTATTCACAAATAATACAAAAATGGGCCAATTTAATGGGTACATACCCTTTTAATGGACGATTGCTTTGAGACAAACGTCAAAAAGACAAGGCTACCTCCTCTTGTAGCTCAGCCATTCTTTCACGGAGCTCGGGGCTTAACGTCTCATTTTGTTCACACTCTTGTCTAATTTAACCCTGGCTAAACAATTGTTACGTCCTATTTTTGGTTTTGGCTGGATGGCCATTGGAAGGAAGGCGAGCTCTGTTGCTCATTTTGTACAGTCACCTAAAACTCAAAGATTCAGACACTCGACACCATCTTGAAAGTACATCGGATTCCGATGACCCCCGACCAGAGGTCCAGGGTACAGATAGCGAGCGGGGCCTTAAAAATTTCTGCGGGAATTTTCTAGTATTATTTATACAATAAGCTGGAAACCACATACAGGCAACATAAAATGGCAAGAAATAATATATCAATATTGAATCAGGCAAGAGAAATTTTGAATCAAATCACTTCATACCTCTACTGTCCTCTGGTGTTACCATACCCGAGTTACTGAATATGAGGAACTAATTATAGAAGTACACTTTACCCAGTAAAGCACTACAGAAGAAATCAGTCAGGATAATCCATAACGTGGACTAAAAATGAAAGACGCAAATGCCTTGTTCAATAAATCTAAGATACAGTTACGAACATTCAAGGCCACATAATATTCTGTAAAAGCAAACAACAGGCTGCCGAGAAAAGGGCAACAGTTCTTCACACAAGAGATGAAAATCAAAATCTTAAGAGTAAACAGAATCTAAACCACTTGTTTGCACCTGTATCAGTTCGGTTCATTTATTTATTTTATTCATATGAAAATCAAACAGAGGAAGAAAAATCTAAATAAAACAATCAACATGACATTAACAACTATAGAATGGATTAAAGAAGGACATTTAGAAATATGAACAGGTTTAGAAAACAGCATAATCATATGAGGCCTACAAAGTATAACGAAGAACTACATAATTTTTAACAAGTTATCAATACAATTGGTTTATTAATGGATTTGTCGTATAACGCATTTATTTAGTTAAAATGTCCCAATCCTGGATGTATGTGATTCTTATCCATCTGCAATATCATTGAATGATGTATGGGAAAGAACTGACCTACAGAAGGGCAAAACCGATGTCAATAGCAAATATCAATTGACGCTTGAGCAGAGCCCTGCGTGTTTAATACATCAAATTAGAATGCAGCCCTTCAAACCAGAACCATAGTCTGCATTTAAATTCAACCCTGAAGGAGGTGGGAGGAATCTCTCTTCTGATTGTTGCATAATATAAGACATTGAGTTCATTTTTAATTAGGGGGCTTTAAGCTACACTGTTTCTCTGGAGCTGTGTACTGTACAGTATCGACCTGATGTAACTGTAAAAAGCTTATGTCATTGATATTAGCTTCAATAATGCAACTGCTTGCTGAAAAAATGCAACAGTTCAAGGGTGCAGTGAAAATGGGAGACAAGGTAAGAATTCAACCATGTGCCTATGGAGTTGTGTCACCCATACAGGATCTGGACACCAATAAGACAGTACCGTATTTTCCGAACTATAAGGCGCACTTAAAATCATTTTTGTTTCTCAAAACTCGACAGTACGCCTTATAACCCGGTGCACCTAGAGTACGGATTAATTCTGGTTTTGCTTACCGACATCGAAGCAATTTTATTTGGTACACGGTGTAATGATAAGTGTGACCAGTAGATGGCAGTCAAACATAAGAGCTACGTGTAGACTGCACTATGAAGGCAGTATGGATCAAGTAAACAACACCGACATTTTATACGTTCCATTGAAAATTTTGAACATTACACACGGCGCTCAAAAATCTATCAAAATGTTTTAGCACGACTTTGGTAAGCTATGAAGCCGCACCGCTTGATGGATTGTACTGTGCTTCAACGTACGAGTATTATTATGGTGTGTGTATAAAGTAAGACATATTATCTGGCGTTTAGTTTTGCAATATTATGCAAAAGCAAGTTTTCTTACCTTCTGGTAACTGCTGATCTGTATTTGGGATCTGCATAAATCCTGAATATTTGCGCAGGTCCGCCTTTGTAGTCCGTACCGACACCGTAGTCGATAAGCTTTTTCTCTATCTTCTTGTTATGGGACCTCCATCATCCGCTGTTGCCATTTCTAATATAAAGTAGTACAAAGTTCTTACTTATATCTGTCAGTAAACTCTCCATGAAAGCGCTAAAACATACCGGTGTAGTGAGTTTACATTATTCACCCAAGGAACTTTAGTTATTAGAAAGTTCCGGTCGGGTGTTTTTTCACGGGACACGGGACACAAGGATATTTATTTTCTTATCTACAAATTTGCAATTGAAAATGAAATAAGGAAAAAACACAGGAATAGAGTATTGGCTTTGTCAAACACTGTAAGTGAAATGGGGACCATTGTTTGTATGGCTTTACATGTCAAGAGTTCTGCAGAGAGTGCGAAGAGGTAAAGGTAGAATAAGATTATTTATAGAACACATATCGCACACTAGACAATTCAAAGTGATTTACAGAAAATTACAAGAAGGCAAAAAAAAATCTTAAAAGTAATCACAATTAAAATTAAAATGTGAGTGTAAATGAAATATGTTCAATTAAAACATTTCCATTGCCAACATTAAGGCCTGTCACAATTCTTCTGGAAGACTATTCCAGATTTTTAAGAGCATACAACAGAAAAATAACCTCACCACTCATCACTCCCTGAGGTTCTCAGAGTTTTAACATGTCAGAGATGTACTTTGGCACAAGTCCATGAAAAGACTTGTACACAAACAGAGCTATTTTAAAGTCTATTCTCTTAGCAACAGGAAGCCAGCGTAGTGACCTAAGCACTGGACTATCATGGTTGTGTTTCCTGTTTCTAGTCAGGACTTAAGCAACATCATTCTGGATGCACTGCAGATGCTTTACAGTTCATTTAGAGAGCCCAGTGCGAAGGCCATTACGGTAGTCTAACCTCCTGGAGACAAAAGCATGGATTAGTCTTTTTTCTAAGTCTTATTTAGATACTATTTTTGATTTTCTGATTATTAGGTAGCAGTGACTGGGTCTCAAGGTGACATATTTTTAGTGTTTTTGCTTCTGTGGGCCACAGACAACGATTTTAGTTTTGTCTGAGTTTAGCTAAAGAAAATGGTTTTGCATCCTCACACTTATCTGTTCAATGCTGATTGAAGTGAATCAACAGGCCGACGTTCAGTGACACGTAGATCTGAGTCTCATCTGCATATTTGTGATAGGACACATTGAAGCTGTGTATAAACAACACTTTCCCTTGTGGATCAATAAAGTTTGTCTGAGTCTAAGTCTAAACTGGCCTAGTGGCAGCATGTACAAGTTAAACAATGGCGGTACCAGAATCAAGCCCTGAGGAACTCCACTGGTCATAGGCATTTGCGCAGAGACACAGTTACCAATTTCAACAAAGTATGTCCTGTGATCGAGAAAATGACTTGAACCAGTTAAGAGCGGCGCTAGACATTCCCACCCAGTTTTCTAACCTCTGTAATATGTTAGTATTGTCAAACGTGTCAAAAGTAGCGCTCAGGTCCAGCAGAACCAGGACTGAGACTTGATCTGTGTTCAGGGGGATATCAATTTGTGACAGTGATCAGGACTGTTTCATTGCTGTGGTGGGGCTTAAAGCCTGACAAGAACGCATCAAACACATTGTTATACAGGAGAAAACCACAAAGCCGTTGATATACAACTTTTTCCAGGACTTTGCCCAAAAATGGCAGGTTTGATATGGGCCGATAGTTGTACAGCACTGTGGTATCAAGACTACTCTTTTTTAAAACGGGGGTTAATGACAGGCCTTTGGAAATGTTTCAGTCGGAAGTGAGATGTTAACTATCCATCCATCCATTTTCTACCGCTTGTCCCATTTGGGGTCGCAGGGGGTGCTGGAGCCTATCTCAGCTGCATTCGGGCGGAAGGCGGGGTACACCCTGGACAAGTCGCCACCTCATCGCAGGGCCAACACAGACAACATTCACACTCACATTCACACACTAGGGCCAATTTAGTGTTGCCAATCAACTAGATTAGTGAATTGTGGCAACAAACTGCTCAGCACAGACTTTAGAAATCTAGTGGGTAACTCATCAAGTCAGCATGTCGATGGACTCAGACTTTGACTGTTTTGTCAGTAACAGGATTTAAATGTGCTAGCTGCAGTTGTCTAGTTAGCTGATAAGGTGATATATCGAACCTGTATTCAACTTGTGACATCCCTCCATTAGTCCATGCCCCTGGGATCACGTTTGTTAATTTGGATGTTTTTCCACTCAGAATATGTGCAGTATGTTCAATTACAGAGTGTAAATGTATATATCTGTTCTTACGGCACAACAATGGGTATATATTCTAAACATATTAACTAGAACCTTCATTAACATTTTCCTTTAATTCTTGTTACAGTCTTTGTGTGGGTCTTTGTGAGAGTGGGCGTAGTCCTGGCTCCAGCTCTGAGCCTGGCTCGGCTGATCCCAGTTCCCTAATTAACTCACCTGCCTGCCATCAACTCGTCACCTGCAGCCTATATATGTTTGAACTCCACTCCGCGCGATCGCTAGATTGTTACTCTACCTACAGTGTGTGCTAGCCTCAGCCTGCTCTCCTGGACCACAAAAGCCAAGGTCTACAACAGACCTGGGCAAATTAAGGCCCGCGGGCCAAGTGTGGCTCGTTAAGCTTTTCAATCTGGCCCGCCGGACATTCCCAAATAATTGTTTTAGATCTTTAGGATGGAAACTGTAGCTGCCATTATGTTGTGCAGTGATGTTTTCAAATGACCGTAAATCTTGAACTATACAACGTATTTCAATGGTTGGAATATGCACTTTTGCATGATATACTAGTTACTATGGTAATCTAATTAGTTACTATGGTAATCTAAGTCACAGCGGCTCAGACGAGGCACCAAGCAGTGTGGGTGGGGAGCGTTTCCACAGAGTGTTTCCAGAGCGGCCATTATGAAATGTGGGTGTCAGGGACAGACGCTGAATGAGATTTTTACAACAAAGTTCTAAAGCTTTGTGATATATCAGATACATCAGATAGTAGGTGGGTTTATTGTTTACCCTTCGGGTTCATATTTCGCTGTTTGTTGCGTTTCGTTTGATTGTAAAATATGTCGATCGAGAGGCGGGGGTGACATTCATATGTTGTCAATATTCAGTGTTTTATCGTTCATAGTTAATATTGTAAATCCCACATTCTTTATTTTCATGTACATTCTGGGTGTCTCATTCAGTAAAAAAATTAAAAAATTAATTCCGTTTTTTAAGGCGGTCTGTCATAACGTTTTTAGCATTCAATCAGACATGATTGTGAGGTTTTGTATTGGTGTTCCTAAAAATAGCAGATTTACAGCAGATTTTCACAGTTTACATATATATTCTCTAAATGTGGCCCCCCGAGTCAAAATAATTGCCCAGGTCTGTTCCTTTCCCTCTTGGTTTTTGAATAAAAACCCTCGGACTTTGATTCCGTCTGTCATTTCTGCATTTGGGTCCACCGGTTATACCAATCATGACAATTCTAAGCAAACGTGGTTGAAACAAAATGTTTCTCTTTTATCTCATATAAATATACATGAATTTGAAATAGCACTTAGAATATTTTAAAGCCATTTACACAGCAGTCTGTCTCATTAAAATCCAAGAGAGGCGGTATTCGGGTAGCTTGTGTTACATTCTCACATATCCTTTACCCTAGTGAGTTGAATGCAACACTTGGAGATAGATTAAAGTCCTTTCTTTAAGCATTGGAATCCCCCGTTGTTTTAGTTTGGCGGGGATTGGGCCAAAAATATAATTTACAAATCAGAAGAGTATTTGTTTTACTCTAAGATAGTTTGTTGCATGCATGGCTTCACATAGAGAACCAGACTGCACATGCATGTACACAGGCAAAAAGAAATGTCAAAAATGATTGTGCCCCTCGGAACCGATTACCGTATTTTTCGGACTATAAGGCGCACTTAAAATCCTTTAATTTTCTCAAAAATTTATGGTGCGCCTAATGTACGGAATAATTCTGGTTGTGCTTACCAACCTCGAAGCGGTTTTATTTGGTACATGGTGTAATAAGTGTGGCCAGTAGATGGCTGTCACACATAAAAATATGTCAAAATGTTTTATTACGACTTTGGTAAGCTATGAAGCCACACACTTTGATGGATTTTTGGCGCGTTGCGGCTACAACAGTCAGAGCTACAAGTATTACTATGGTGTGTGTCTAAGGACCGCAAAATGGCACCCATTAGCAGACATTATCTGGCGTAGTTTCGCAAAATTTGGCAAAATCAACTTTTCTTACCTTCTGGTACCTGCTGATGTGTATTTGGGATCTGCATAAGTCCTGAAAATGTGCGCGCTTCTGCCATTGTAGTCCGTGCCGACATCGTAACCTATAAACTTCATCTTTTTCTCTTCTTGTTATGTGTCATTCATCCTCTGTTGTTGCCATTTCTAATATAAAGTGGCGTAAAGTTCTTACTTATATCTGGCAGTAGACTCGCTATGAAAGCGCTAAAACATACCGGTGTAGTGAGTTTACATTATTCACCCGAGGAACTTTAGTTATTAGAGAGTTCCGGTCGGACGGTTTTTCACGGGACTTCTTGTTGCCTTGTTGTTGCACTAGTGAGCCACGGATGAGGAGATGCTGCTCCGTTATTGATTGGAGTAAAGTCTGAATGTCATTAAAACAGTTAGCGCCATCTTTTGACACTTCTTCCACTCCCGTCCTTGCACGCTACACCGCTACAACAAAGATGACGGGGAGAAGACGCTGTCGAAGGTGAGCCACGTAAATAAGACCGTTCACAAAACGGCGCATCCTGAAGCAACTTTTATATAAAAATAGACATGAATAAACCCGCTCTTCAGCAGTGCGCCTTATAATCCCGTGCGCCCTATGGTCCGGAAAATACGATAGGTGCCAATTCCTGGTACCCGGGAATCAATACTCAACGGCATCAATTTCCGGTATTGCCAAAAAGCAGACTAGCATTTCTCCAACAAATTTAAAATACATGATTTTACTGCAGCATGATTTGAACCAGTCTTACTGTACCAAATCAGACCGTGCTACTACCATCACCCGCCGGGTGGATCCAGAAAGGGCCAAAAAAAAAGGGAAGCTGTTAAATATCAGTGCTGATGTCATAAGTGCACCCATCAGGTTTCCTGCCGCATTATTCGTTGTCACTTTGACTGCCAAGGTAATCACCGAGGGAGATGAGGCGGCACATTTCTCATTAAAACTCCTTCTCCATCTACATAGTCATGTGGGGACTTGTCAAAATAGCTTCAGTCCACCACCGGGAGAGATATAGGTATACCGTCCAAAAATTGGATTTTGACTGGATCAGTAGAAGTCGCTATAAGTGCAGTCACAATGGATAGACAAGTCAATGGCCGACACTAATCTTTCAAAATATCAATTATTTAGAGGCAATAGTACATACATCTATACAATTAACTGTAAAAACACATGAAGCAGGGTCCTGCATATTGATCTGATTGCAAATGTTATTTTTCAAAGATTGAATAATAATAATAATAATACTAATAATAGATTTTATTTGTAAAAAGCACTTTACATTGAGTAAAAAACCTCAAAGTGCTACAGTGTATTATAAAAATATAAATTAAAAGATAATAAAAAATACAATAAAATAAAAACTAGAACAGCCAAATGGCTACAACTAGTATGCATATATCTAAAAAAAAAGGCTTTTTTAAAAAGAAGGGTTTTTAAGCCTTTTTTAAAAGCATCCACAGTCTGTGGTGCCCTCAGGTGGTCAGGGAGAGCGTTGCACAGACTGGGAGCGGCGGAGCAGAAAGCCCTGAATTTAAATTAAAGTTAAAGTTAAAGTACCAATGATTGTCACACACACACTAGGTGTGGTGAAATTTGTCCTCTAGTGTGTGTGTGACAATCATTGGTACTTTAACTTTAACTTTAATTTAAATTCAGGGCTTTCTGCTCCGCCGCTCCCAGTCTGTGCAACGCTCTCCCTGACCACCTGAGGGCACCACAGACTGTGGATGCTTTTAAAAAATGACCTTGAACACTTGGAAATTAACATTAGACTTGACCATTTGAATCCTTCATATATGTTTCCAGTGCAGTCTAATTCATATCTATTGTTTTTTAACCCAAGTAAATCACACTTTTGAATTTGGATTAATCATTAATCACAGGTTATTTCTTGCTTGCATAATTTCAACAAAAAAATACCCCAATATTTAGACTTAGACTTCCTTTTATTGTCATTCAAATTTGAACTTTGCAGTACAGATAAGAACGAAATTTTGTTGCATTAGCTCGTTGTAGTGCAGGATAAAAGAGCAATAAGGTGCAGATATAAATAAATAGATTACTGTACAGATATAGCACTTTTGCATATGCATCCACGTTTATGGATGTATGTTATATTGTCTTTATATTCTTTATATTATATTTGGACACAAATGCACTGTTCTTGTCAGAATGTCATCCAGGAACAATTTATAAATGTTTCTTGAATGCACTTCATTTATTTATTTGCTCAAAACTTGCTAGTGGTTTTATCTAAAGTCCCATTTTAGTCTGAAGTGGAATTTTGCAGCGAGTCTCCTCACTCATATTTTTGCACTGACCTACCGTATTTTCCGGACCATAGGGCGCACCAGATTATAAGGCGCATTAAAGAGGTCATATGATTTTTTTTCTAAATGGAAAACACTTCCTTGTGGTCTACATAACATGTGATGGTGGTTCTTTGGTCAAAATGTTGCATAGATTATGTTTTACAGATTTTCAAGTTGCTTTCTGACAGTTGCTTCAGGATGCGTCTTATTTTCCTTTGCTCCCCTTCGACAGCGTCTTTTCTCCGTCATCTTTGTTGTAGCGGTGTAGCGTGCAAGGACGGGAGTGGAAGAAGTGTCAAAAGATGGAGCTAACTGTTTTAATGACATTCAGACTTTACTTAAATCAACAACGGAGCAGCATCTCCTCAACGCCGGAAATGCGTCCCGTGAAAAACCGTCCGACCGGAATTCTCTAACAACTAAAGTTTCTTGGGTGAATAATGTAAACTCACTACACCTGTATGTTTTAGCACTTTTATGGCGAGATATAAGTTCGAACTTTATGCTACTTTATATTAGAAATGGCAACAGCAGAGGGTGAATGTCCCATAACAAGAAGATAGTGAAAAAATATGGCGGATGTGCACACATTTTCAGGACTTATGCAGTTCTCAAATACACATCAGCAGGTACCAGAAGGTAAGAAAAGTTGGTTTTGCATAATATAGTGGAACAAAACGGCAGATAATGTCTGCTTTTGGGTGCCATTTTGCGGACCTTGTACATACACCATAGTAATACTTGTATCTCTGACTACGGTGGCCGCAATGGGCCGACAATCCATCAAACGGTGCGGCTTCAAAGTCGTACTAAAACAATTTGACAGATTTTTGAGTGCCGTGTGTAATGTTCTTTATTTTCAATGGAACATTTAAAGTTTTGGTGTCGTTTACTGGCGTCATATTGCGTCTACACGTATCTCTTATGTGTGACTGCCATCTACTGGTCACACTTATCATTACACCATGTGCCAAATAAAATTGCTTCGAGGTCGGTAAGCACAACCAGAATTATTCCATACATTAGGCGCACCGGGTTATAAGGTGCATTGTCGTTTTTTTGAGAAAATGAAAGGATTTTAAGTGCGCCTTATAGTCCGGAAAATACGGTATGCATTGAACGGACATTGACCATCTAACAACTTCCTTTCAGGTAACCAACCATCTGCGGTTAAAGTAAAGGAGCAAGTACGATTAAAATACATTGTGTGACAAATCAGTGTTTATACACTGCAAAAACTGAAATCTAAGTAAGATTAAATATCTCAAATAACGGTAATATTTGCTTATTTTCTGTCTGATAAGATAATTCTTCTCACTAAGCAGATTTCATGTTCGAGTGTTTTACTTGTTTTAAGGGTTTTGGTCCTAAATGATCCCAGTAAGATTTTACAGCTTGTTGCTGAGATTTGATGACCTATATTGAGTAAAACATGCTTGAAACTAGAATATCAACTGTTGCAAAGCTGTGTCATCAACACTCACAAGTATGAAAATATTTTTTTTAAAGTAATAATTTCTTACTTCAAGCATGAAAAAAAAAAATCATGATGCCGAGCACATATCATTATGTCAAGATAATGGCACTAGCATTTACTTAATTTAAGAATATTTTCCAACATATTGAGCAAAAATATCTTTTTTATTTTTCTACCAAGAAAAGTGCACTTATTAGTGAGAATATACTTATTTTAAGGTATTTTTCGGGTTCATTGAGGTTAGCTAATTTTACTTGTTTTGGAAAGTCTTGACCGGCCAAATGTTCTTGTTCTATTGGCAGATAATTTTGCTTAGTTCAAATAAAATACCCCTAATTAGGGACCGCAAGTCCCTTTGTAAAGGACTCCCAAAGGGAGTCCTTTACAATGGTATAGAGGACCCTATTGAATTTGCAAGGTTTTATTATTATTATTATTATTATTCTTTCTTTTTTCTTCCGCAGCTTTGCGCACTACTTTGCCCCCCTTAACATGCTTCAAAACTCACCAAATTTTATACACACATCAAAAAATGCGAACAAAACTCTTTAGTGGAAAAACCAAACCCCAAAAATCAAAATTGCGCTCTAGCGCCCCCTAGGAAAAAAAACACAGACACAACTTCCTCTAACTCCCAGTACGAATATCGTAGAGACATGAAACAAAAACATCTATGTAGGTCTGACTTAGAGCTAGATTTCATAAACTGACATCCTTCAGCAAAAATCAACAGGAAGTTGGCAATCTTCAAAACAAAAGTTTCATAAAAACACTAATTTTTGCCTCTTTGAGCTGTAATTTGACCCCCTTAAAATACTTCAAAACTCACCAAACTTTTTACACACATCAGGACTGGCGGAAATTGCGATCTAATAAAAAAACCGAACCCCAAAACTCAAAATTGCGCTCTAGCGCCCCCTAGGAATAAAACACAGACAAAACTGCTCCTCGGAGGAAAACACAGACAAAACTGCTTGTAACTTCCGGTAGGAACGTCTTAGAGACATGAAACAAAAACCTCTATGTAGGTCTCACTTAGACCTACATTTCATAGATTGACATCCTTCAGCAACTAGCACCTGCCAAATATGCGGGCCCGACCAACGCTGCTTGCAGCTTTAATTTGAATTGTTTTGTCTTGTTTTTAAACACTGACTTTTTGCAGTGTATATGATTGATGCAATAATTGTTTGTGATAACGAGTTAACTCTTTATTTTTGACAGCCCTAGTATTTTTACATGTGCGTTACTTGTTATCCCAAATTCTAGTTAATCAAAAACAAGATTTTATTTAAAAGTGTGCTTTCAAATGACTTGAATCTTGATAAATCGCAGCGAAATTGCAGTTCCGGACAGTCAAAGACTACTCATGATGTAATGCATTGTTTGCTCTATAATGTAATGCATTAATGCATGTAATGAGATCTTGCATCAATAAAAAAAAAAAAAAAAAAAGTCATGGATCAGCAGAGTTCAAGTGTTACTCTGCGGAAACGGCACTCTCATTTTACACAGTGCTCCCTTCTGCTTGAATTTTACATGGATCGTTTTTATTTTTTTTGCATTTTGCGTGTTGCATAGGAATGCACTTGTATAATGAATACAAATGTCACACCAACAAAGAAAGAAAGAACATTTCCTCTCACAGATGTCAGTGATACCCACTTTCCATCTTTTAGAGTGGAAAGTTCACCTTCCTCCACTAAATTGGCCCGGGAAATGTATTTTCGCCCTGACATTCTCTTTTCGAGATGCCACCAAGAACCTGGGCATATGCTCTTTGGAGGGAGATGACAGGACTATTGTTAGGGGGCGGTAGTCATGGGAAGCTATTCTCAGTGCCACATTCCGCTGTCTCCTTTTCTCATTCTTTCTTTCTGCTTATAAAACCTGTCAGAAACCAGCGGCAACCACTGAAAGGCCAAGGCTGTCTATATAACCTTATTAATTCGATATCATTCCACGATATGATATTCAGAAACAAAGTGTTCAGAAGAAAGCCAAGTGAGACTATGCATGATGACAAGGGCTGGGTACCGAATTCGTTATTTTTATAGTCGCCGACCGAATTCTGTGGGTACCATCGGGTGTCAATTCCTCTGTAAAATATTTCGATAGGTTTTTGTTTTTGCATCCTTTTTCACGATATACTGGTTCAGGAGAGTCAAACTAATTTCAGCTTTGGAGGAAAATCTATTCCCAAGTGGACCGGAATGGTAAAACCATGGCATGATTGTCACGGCGCGGACTCAAACCCGTAGCTGCCGGGACCTCTGCTGGCAGCACGCTCGGACATGCCCCTGCTCGCGCTGAGCCTGCAGACAATCAGCAATCCGCACACCTGGGACTGATGAGGGCGCGCGGTATAAGGCTTAGTGGACCCTAGGATCCTTGCGGGAACTTAGTTTCTCGATGGTGAACCGTAAGCGACAAGCTTTATGCTCTCTCTCCGTTTTAGCTCTCTGTGTCTTGATTTGTCCCCTGTCTTCTCCCTTGTGCCCGCAGTGTTTTCCTTCCGTTGCCCTGGATCTCGACTGCCTCCCTCGATCCTAGACCCCCGCCTGGACACGGACCTTGTCGCCTCTCTCTCTCACTTGGATCACGGACCCCTTTCGCCTAGCCCCCTTTGGATTTGTCTGCTTCCTCATCCAACATTGCGCTAACACACAACAGTTAAATACACACATAGTTTAACACCACACACACTCTTGGATTTTGGTCACACACTCCATTCCTTAGTTTATGTATAGTTTATTATTATATATATATATATATATTGACGATATAGATAATAAACCATTGAACATTACTGCCCCCTGCTGTCTGAGTCGTCAACTCCCATTTAGCAAACATAACAATGATAACTTAAAAATAAAGACACCTCCAGGTTGTTTACTTTGTTTTACTTTGGCCAAAAGTAGAACAAGCACATTATGAAAACGTACAAACCACAAATAATCCTTTGGACAAAACACTTCAAGTTTGTGGAAAATTCTGAGGAAATTGGTGCAGTTTCAAAAAATACAATGAAGAACACAATGAGCTTAGACTTCGTCCCAGTGTATCTACAAAGCCAGAATTAAACTTTAAGTCACAGACTTTCTGGGATTGAACAAAAAATACAACATTAAAACTCTTCAAGGTATTAAATACCTCCTTTATCATGTCCTCGTATCAATCCGGTGCTAACTTAACAAACCGTAAGAAACAGAGATATAAACTATTCAAAAGGGTTAAGTTACATTTTTAACGGAGACATTATGGGGGGGTAAGGGTGCCAAATAACGATGTGTTCGAAGCAGAAAACATAAATCGGCAGGTTTTAATTTGGGTCGAGGGAGAGGAGCCACAGCCACGCTTTACTGTGTACCTCTTGCTAGTCCTTACAGAATTGCTATTGTGACATCCAGTGGACACATTTAGAACAGCAGTTTATTTAATTCAAATAAAATGCAGCTCACTTTAATACTTGGCAAACTCATGACGCAGGCCGGCTAAAATCTGTTCGCGGGCCTGATCCGGCCAGCGGGCCGTACGTTTGACACCCATGTACTAGTTTCTATGGTAATCTAAGTCACAGCAGCTCAGACCAGGCACCAAGCAGTGTGGGTGGGGAGCGTTTCCACAGAGTGTTTCCAGAGCGGCCAGCCGGAAATGCGGGTGTCAGGGACAGACGCGGAAGGAGATTTTTACAAGAAAGTTCAAAAGTTTAGTGATATATGAGATATACACTACCGTTCAAAAGTTTGGCGTCACATTGAAATGTCCTTATTTTTGAAGGAAAAGCACTGTACTTTTCAATGAAGATAACTTTAAACTAGTCTTAACTTTAAAGAACTACACTCTATACATTCCTAATGTGGTAAATGACTATTCTAGCTGCAAATGTCTGGTTTTTGGTGCAATATCTACATAGGTGTATAGAGGCCCATTTCCAGCAACTATCACTCCAGTGTTCTAATGGTACAATGTGTTTGCTCATTGGCTCAGAAGGCTAATTGATGATTAGAAAACACTTGTGCAATCATGTTCACACATCTGAAAACAGTTTAGCTCGTTACAGAAGCTACAAAACTGACCTTCCTTTGAGCAGATTGAGTTTCTGGAGCATCACATTTGTGGGGTCAATTAAATGCTCAAAATGGCCAGAAAAAGAGAACTTTCATCTGAAACTCGACAGTCTATTCTTGTTCTTAGAAATGAAGGCTATTCCACAAAATTGTTTGGGTGACCCCAAACTTTTGAACGGTAGTGTATCAGATTGTAGGTGTTTTTTTTTTTTTTTAGCCTTCGCGTTCATATTCCGCTGTTTGTTGCATTTTTGTTGCGTTTCGCTTGATTGTAAAATATGTCGATCGAGAGGGGGTGTGACGTTGATATGTCAATATTCAGTGTTTTATCGGTCATAGTTAATATTGTGAATCCCACATTCTTTATTTACTTGTACATTATGGGTGTCTCGTTCGGTAAAAAAAAATAAAATTCCATTCCGTTTTTTCATAACGTTTTTAGCAATCAATCAGACTTTGTAAGGTTTTGTATTAGTGTTCTTAAAAATAGATATACTGGCCCCCAGACACATTTTTTTTTCTCTAAATTTGGCCCCCCAGAGGCAAAGTAATTGCCCAGACCTGCTCTAATGTGACTATTGGTTAATACGCCACGTGCCTCCCGAACACTAGAGGACGCTTATTTCCTTTTAGCTCCGATTAATGTATTGCTTTTCCGGTTGATTATGATGTCACACCAAAACAGCCTAGCTGTTTCCTGATGTCCGCTGTAATAATGGCACATATTACATCTCTAATACCTAAGATGATAGCAATAATGAATCAAGAAATGACCATGGATCGCGCCACGAACATGACACTGCAATCAAGAAGGTCTCAGAGAGATACATGTTCGAAGCAAAGACAGACTGGCGGGAGAGAGTTGTTTTGAAGGAATTTTCAGACAAAGAATCATGGAAACAAAACCTTCCAATGTCTCAGAGTCCATTCAAAAGGCTCCGTGGTTTGATGGAAGGAGTTTTAAATCCAAAAGAAAAGACCGACTGTGCCCCCCATACCACTCCAGAGGGTTGGTGGGTTTCTATTGCTGTGGACAAGCTCCCCTGTTGTGTGGAATACAGAGTTGTTGTCAATTCCAAGTGCACATATAGAGCCTGAAGAGGTTTGTGTACCCTTTATTTTTTGCCTTTAATATACCTGCTTCTCTTCCATCTCACTCGTTTTTATTGGGGAGACCGACTGAGGCCGCGTTCTCCATTGCCTGAGCTACTTTCTTAAATAAATCTGTTTTTCTTCCATAGATGCACTTCAAAATGTTCCGTTCTTTTAACTTGTGAAGCATATAAAGTATCCTCGTAACTACAGTTGTTGCCTGTTTTGATTGAATATCTGCTTCTGGGTAATATCCCGCTCCATGAGACTGGCGCTTGCGCGATACGAAGGGTCATTCTTTGGCTGCACACACCCCCTGGAGATCTGGTATTCAATCACATAGTCCAGGTGTGTTGGTCCGGTTTCTCAAAAAAACGAACACAATCGGATTAAGGTGTTTCCATGGGTTGTAGGATGCTTATTTGGAGCCGAACTACTTGAGAAATCGGACTAATTTAGTTCATGGACAAGTACTGAGTCGGACTGCCTCTAAGTAGTGTTACCATTTTCCATGCCAACAAAGCAAGTATGCCTTATAGAAAACACTAAAGTTGAGTAAGGCCCGACTTTTCAATATGTGCTATCTTGATGCTAATTGGATTTGCCATACACATGCTACTGGCTAGCATTAGCGAGTTTACATGGCGACTTTAACGCCTTTAAATTTCAGTTCAGTTTCAGTTTATTTCGAACATGCATACAATACAATGTAATGCATCACATATTTCCAGTTGTTTCATTACAGCCCGTCCGAAAAGGAGTAGGAAGAAGCTGATGTTATTTAATCCTACCCCTTTTCAAAATCTTAATATCCCCTCTGGGATTATTAAAGTATTTCTGATTCTGATTCTGATACCATAGCAATTGTATCCCATTTCTTTGTTCTCCAAAACAGAACGGTGACTACATGAATAATAAATAAATAATACACCACAGTAAGTAAACAAATATTAAATACAAAAATCTTTATCTCAAGATGTTCATCATAATTATTGTTCTTTGTACTTTGTGAACACTTGTTTGAACAGTCTCTCCAACTGGATCATATTGGTGCTTTGTTTGATTTATTTTGTTAATCAATTTCATAATTTACGCTAAAGGTTTTAAGTGTTGTACGAGCATACAAATGTTTTAAATTAGATTTTCCCCTAAGGTTATATTTCTCCTCTTTTGTTGAGAAGAAATATAACCTTAGAGGAAAATCTAAATAAACATTTGGTAATAAAAACTACAACTAAAATGCACATTACAAACTGCTGGTTTGTAATAAGTACGATACTTACAGTATAAACACACCGTAGGGCGCAACAAAAACTAGACTGGCACATTTAACTTCATAACAAAGGCAAGGGTAACACACCATAGTCTATACACTACTGCCATCTAACGTCTTGGAATTGCAACTGCATGCTAAGCCTACTATATATTACTTGCGAATGAGAGTAAGAAGTGAAAAAAAAAACAAGATGTAACAACTGGACTGCACAATTATCATAATCAGTTATTTTTTACAGTCGTGGCCAAAAGTTTACATACACTTGTGAAGGGCATAATGTCATGGCTGTCATGAGTTTACAATAATTTCTACAACTCTTATTTTTTTGTGATAGAGTGATTGGAGCACATACTTGTTTTGTCACAAAAAACAATCATGAAGTTTGGTTCTTTTATGAATTTATTATGGGTCTACTGAAAATGTGACCAAATCTGCTGGGTCAAAAGTATACATACAGCAATGTTAATATTTGGTCACATGTCCCTTGGCAAGTTTCACTGCAATAAGGCGCTTTTGGTAGCCATCCACAAGCTTCTGGTTACATTTTTGACCACTCCTCTTGACAAAATTGGTGCAATTCAGCTAGATGTGTTGGTTTTCTGACATGGACTTGTTTCTTCAGCATTGTCCACACATTTAAGTCAGGACTTTGGTAAGGCCATTCTCGAACCTAAATTCTAGCCTGATTTATTCCTTCCTTTACCACTTTTGACGTGTGTTTGGGGTCATTGTCCTGTTGGAACACCCAACTGCGCCCAAGACCCAACCTCCGGGCTGATGGTTTAGTAGAAGCATTTAAGTCCCATTTTAAAACTCATTTGTATACTCTAGCCTTTAAATAGACCCCCTTTTTATACCAGTTGATCTGCCGTTTCTTTTCTGCCCCCCTCTCCCTTGTAGAAGGGGGGCACAGGTCCAGTGGCCATGGATGAAGTGCTGGCTGTCCAGAGATGGGACCTGGGGTGGACCGCTCGCCTGTGCATCGGTTGGGGACATCTCTGCGCTGCTGACCCATGGTCTCCTGCTGGCCCCACTATGGACTGGACTCTCAATATTATATTATATCCACTATGGACTGGACTTTCACAATATTATGCTAGACCCACTTGACGTCCATTGCATCCGGTCTCCCCTAGAGGAGGGTTGGGGGTCACCCACATCTGCGGTCCTCTCCAAGGTTTCTCATAGTCATTCATATTGACATCCCACTGGGTTGTGAGTTTTTCCCTTGCCCTTATGTGGGCTCTGAACCGAGGATGTCGTTGTGGCTTGTGCAGCCCTTTGAGACACTTGTGATTTAGGGCTATATAAATAAACGTTGATTGATTGATTGATTGATTGATTGATTTTAGGTTGTCCTGAAGAATTTGGAGGTAATCCTCCTTTTTCATTGTCCCGTTTACTCTCTGTAAAGCACCAGTTCCATTGGAGGCAAAACAGGCCCAGAGCATAATACTACCACCACCATGCTTGACAGTAGGGATGGTGTTCCTGGGATTAAAGGCTTCACCTTTTCTCCTCCAAACATATGGCTGGGTATTGTGGCCAAACAGCTTAATTTGTGTTTCATCTGACATCACATGGACGAAGATAAGACCTTCTAGAGCAGGGGTGTCAAACGTACGGCCCGTGGGCCGGATCAGGCCCGCGGACAGGTTTTATCCGGCCCGCGGGATGAGTTTGCTAAGTATAAAAATGAACCAAAATTTTTGAATGAAAGAAACTGCTGTTCTAAATGTGTCCACTAGATGTCACAATAGCAATTATTTGCATCTTTGTAGATTATGCTACATATGTAAAAAAATAAAATAAACCACATGATGTTAGTGCACCAGTTAAGGAAAATGAGCAAACTTACATGAATGACATCCTGTAATTTGATTTTGATATAATTTTTTTATCGTAATAGATTGAAAATTAACACCAATGAGTTGACTGATGAACATTATCACATAATGTATTCAGAAAATATAAATAACGACAAATAAAGATAGAATACTATTAACCGCAACATGTAAGTGTAAAAAAAAACACAACAACATTATGATTTGTACATTTTCAGAATTTTCTTGTTCTATTTTTAAACAAAGAAAACAATCTGAATTTGTCTTTATTTTTAAGTTATCGTGCCGTGATTTTACCTGTCCGGCCCACCTGGGAGTAGATTTTTCTCCATGTGGCCCCCGATCTAAAATGAGTTTGACACCCCTGTTCTAGAGGAAAGTTTTGTGGTCCTGAAATAATTACCTGGAAATATGCAGTAATATTTATGCAGGATTCAGCTCACTCCACTTGGGATATCTCAGTGAAGGGATTTAGAGATCATGACTTCAAAGTAGAGATGGTAATATTTAGCAGTAGTTGGTAGCCACAACATAATAATATATTCATGTTATATCAGACTACTGTATAGTAGAACATAAGGCTTTAATGATGATGTCATCAAGGACAGATTAATACATGACTGGATATACTCCTAATCCATAAAGATGAGATTACAGGAACATGAATCCCTTTCCAAAATATAACAAATCCTGTCTGACAACAGTGCTGTTGTTGTAAAAGAAAGGTCTCAGAGGGGAATGTGTCCTGTTTGACACATGCGAGCGTCTTAAGCTTCGGAAATATGGCAGCGCTGCCCTGAATGGAAACAAGTCCATTAAACGTTTTTTTTTATATTAAGGCGCGTTAACAAGGCACTGGCAGTGTTTGGTGTCCCATGGGTTCTCACAGATCCCTCTGTGGTGTTGTTACACAAAGCAACATTAGCATGATGAGTCAGGGAGGGTCAAATAACAGACGGTCTCAACTATTGACAGAATCAAACAAGACATAAAAGGGTAGAAGTGAAGTGATGTACCAAGAAATCTCTAGATTCCTCTTGTCTTTGAATTCCGTTTATTTGATTTTAAGCATCGTCTAGAAGTAAATACACCATTGCACATCAATCCATTTTCTACCGCTTGTCCCTCTTTGGACTGGCAAAATAAAACACACTGTGTAGCACTATCCACTCCCAATACATGCAGCATTTCCAACAAATACTCCATCAAATGTGTCAACGATATTTTTTTCTCTTTAGTACCATTGCTGGGGGGCTTGTTCTATAACCATTTAGGGGAATGCTGCAGTCAAGGCATTCAAGGACTTTATACAAAACCAGTGAAGTTGGCACGTTGTGTAAATCGTAAATAAAAACAGAATACAATGATTTGCAAATCCTTTTCAACCTATATTCAATTGAATAGACTGCAAAGACAAGATATTAAATGTTCAAATTGAGAAACTTGATTTTTTTTTGCAAATAATCAGTAACTTAGAATTTAATGGCAGCAACACATTGCAAAAAAGTTGGCACAGGGGCATTTTTACCACTGTGTTACATGGCCTTTCCTTTTAACAACACTCAGTAAACGTTTGGGAACTGAGGAGACACATTTCTGAAGCTTTTCAAGTGGAATTATTTCCCATTCTTGCTTGATGTACAAACCCTGTTTCCATATGAGTTGGGAAATTGTGTTAGATGTAAATATAAACAGAATACAATGATTTGCAAAACATTTTCAACCCATATTCAGTTGAATATGCTGCAAAGACAACATATTTGATGTTCAAACTGATAAACATGCAAATAAGCATTAACTTTGGAATCTGATGCCAGCAACACGTGACAAAGAAGTTGGGAAAGGTGGCAATAAATACTGATCAAGTTGAGGAATGCTCATCAAACACTTATTTGGAACATCCCACAGGTGTGCAGGCAAATTGGGAACAGGTGGGTGCCATGATTGGGTATAAAAGTAGATTCCATGAAATGCTCAGTCATTCACAAACAAGGATGGGGCGAGGGTCACCACTTTGTCAACAAATGCGCGAGCAAATTGTTGAACAGTTTAAGAAACCAGCTATTGCAAGGAATTTAGGGATTTCACCATCTACGGTCCGTAATATCATCAAAAGGTTCAGAGAATCTGGAGAAACCACTGCACGTAAGCAGCTAAGCCCGTGACCTTCGATCCCTCAGGCTGTACTGCATCAACAAGCGACATCAGTGTGTAAAGGATATCACCACATGGGCTCAGGAACACTTCAGAAACCCACTGTCAGTAACTACAGTTGGTCGCTACATCTGTAAGTTTTTATCAACAACACCCAGAAACGCCGTCGGCTTCGCTGGGCCTGAGCTCATCTAAGATGGACTGATACAAAGTGCAAAAGTGTTCTGTGGTCTGACGAGTCCACATTTCAAATTGTTTTTGGAAACTGTGGACGTCGTGTCCTCTGGACCAAAGAGGAAAAGAACCATCCGGATTGTTATAGGCGCAAAGTTGAAAAGCCAGCCTCTGTGATGGTATGGGGGTGTATTAGTGCCCAAGACATGGGTAACTTACACATCTGTGAAGGCGCCATTAATGCTGAAAGGTACATACAGGTTTTGGAGCAACATATGTTGCCATCCAAGCAACGTTACCATGGACGCCCCTGCTTATTTCAGCAAGACAATGCCAAGGACCTGTCAGATGTATTGCATGAGCGTAATGCTGCTTGGGCCAGGGCACGCAAGTCAGGGTTAGAAGCGGATTGGTTGAATTTTAGACAATTAAGAAATCAATTTACTTCTCTCATTCGGAAAGTCAAATCAGAATTTTATTTCTCCACAACAACAGAAAACCTCAAACACCCAAAGAAGTTTTGGAAAATCATCAAATCTTTGTCCGGCTGCTGTAATTCAGTCAATCTCCCACCTAGTATACTTGTTGATGGTGTCAGAGTAAGTGACAGAAGAGAAATGGGTAGTCATTTTAATAATCATTTTATTTCCTCTGGTTTTCTCTACAATTCTGACAACTCTACTGAAGTTCCGCTAACTCCGGAAAGAACCGTTGAAAATACCCAGGTTTTTAACTTTACGCCCTTTACCACAACAGAGGTCATGAGGGCTCTAAAGCAACTTAAACCTAGAAAGCCAGCTGGCTCAGATAAGTTGGAGCCGATCTTTTTAAAGTTGGCAGCTGAAATTATAGCTGAACCACTGACTCACATTTTTAACCTTACTCTAATTTCAAATGAAATCCCTTTGGATTGGAAATCTGCCCTTGTAATCCCCCTATTAAAAGGAGGTGACCCTAGTAATCTAAATAATTACAGACCGATCTCTAAACTCTCTGTTCTGGCAAAAGTGCTTGAATCCCTTATCAGTGAACAGATAAAAGACTTTTTGGACACCAACTTTATCCTGTCACCATTTCAGTCAGGTTTTCGCAGAAATCACAGTACTGTTACTGCTGCTATGAAGTTTATAAATGATGTAACTGAAGCTCTTGACAAGAAGCAGTGCTGTCTGTCCCTCTTTATTGACTTTTCAAAGGCATTTGATACTGTTGATCATGTCATTTTAATCAAACGTCTTTCAGCTATTGGTTTTTCTCAGCAAGCAGTTGGATGGTTTGCAAATTACCTCACAAGTAGAACTCAGGCTGTTCAGATAGAAGGTTCCTCCTCGGACGTACTGCAAGTGAAAAAGGGTGTCCCTCAAGGTTCTGTGTTGGGCCCATTATTATTCACTATTTACATAAATAATCTTGGACAGAATATTCCGAACTCAACTTTCCATTTCTATGCTGATGATACTGTCATATACTGTACAGCACCCACTCCTGCTGAGGCCTTTAAATATCTACAACATGCATTTAACAGAGTACAAGAACAACTTTGCTATCTTCAACTGGTTTTAAATGCAGAGAAAACAAAGTGTATGTTCTTTACCACATCAAAAACTGTAAGATCAGCACTGTGTGAGAACATTTTAACAAGAAATGGGCAACAAATTATGTTAGTATGTGCTTTTAAATATTTAGGATTTTTAATTGATGACCACTTGAGTTTTAAGGAGCACATTCAGTATGTTGTAAAAAAACTGAAACTTTTACTGGGATTTTATTATAGAAACAAGTCTTGCTTTTCTTTTACTGTGAAACAGAAATTGGTGGAAACAACCTTCTTACCTGTTATTGACTATGGAGATGTGTTGTACATGAATGCTACTGCTGGTTGTCTCCACAAGCTGGATAGTGTGTACCACGGTGCACTGAGATTTATCACCAACTGCGCTCCCCTTACTCACCATTGCGTATTATACTCAATGGTTAACTGGACATCTTTATGTGCTCGACGCCTCAATCATTGGTATGTGTTCATCTACAAAACCATTCTGGGTATCACTCCATCTTATCTGTCTTGTCTTTTAACAAAGAAACAAGGAAGTCACAATCTTCGTTCAATGAATGTTCTTCAATTTGTCGTCCCCAAAGTAAGAACTGAACTGGGCAAGAAAGCATTTAGGTTTTCAGCAGCGAAGGCTTGGAATAACCTACAATCAAATATTAAACTTCAAACCCTTGTTACGTTGAATGAGTTTAAAGCTTCTGTGAAAGGACTGCAGTCTACCTTGTCTGTATGCACATGTGTTATGTGAGCAAGTTTTAATGTCGTAAATGTGATGTTTTATGTATTTGTTGACTGTTTTTAATGTAACCTTGCTGCTGCCCTCTTGGCCAGGTCTCCCTTGGAAAAGAGATCTTTGATCTCAATGGGATTTTACCTGGTTAAATAAAGGCTAATAATAATAATAAAGCCACGTGTTACATCAACGTGGCTTTGTAGTACTTCGAGTACAAGACTGGCCTGCCTGTAGTCCAGACCTGTCTCCCATTGAAAATGTGTGGCGCATTATGAAGCCTAAAATACCACAACGGAGACCCCCGGACTGTTGAACAACTTAAGCTGTACATCAAGCAAGAATGGGAAAGAATTCCACCTGAGAAGCTTCAAAAATGTGTCTCCTCAGTTCCCAAACGTTTACTGTGTGTTGTTAGAAG
This sequence comes from Entelurus aequoreus, assembly GCF_033978785.1. Lineage (NCBI taxonomy): Eukaryota > Metazoa > Chordata > Actinopteri > Syngnathiformes > Syngnathidae > Entelurus > Entelurus aequoreus. Next base: position 40,756,075 of record NC_084751.1, read on the forward strand.
GAAAGGCCATGTAACACAGTGGTGAACATGCCCTTTCCCAACTACTTTGGCACGTGTTGCAGCCATGAAATTCTAAGTTAATTATTATTTGCAAAACAAAAATAAAGTTTGAGTTTGAACATCAAATATCTTGTCTTTGTAGTGCATTCAATTGAATATGGGTTGAAAAGGATTTGCAAATCATTGTATTCCGTTTATATTTACATCTAACACAATTTTCCAACTCATATGGAAACGGGGTTTGTACAGCTTAAGTTGTTCAACAGTCCGTGGTCTCCATTGTGGTATTTTAGGCTTCATATTGCGCCACACATTTTCAACGGGAGACAGGCCAAAACCAAGGCACCAATGTGTATGGAAAGTTTTGTAAATTATTATTACAAGGCTTCTAGTGTAAACCAAACATGTAGTATGTCAGTGCTTATCATAAGTACGTTCCACTGAACAGATTCTACACCTTTCAATCCCATATATTTCTATGTATTTTGTATAGTTTCAGGTAGACGCCCACTCATTCCTTCTATTTTTGATGCGTTACGCAACAGTTCACTAAAGATTGTGTCAGAGGCACATGTGTGTGGCTAGTGTTGTCTTTTTTTTAACCTTTTGTTACCCAGGAAAGCCCTGTTCATCAGTTCATGCTCATAGACTTGGATTGGTCAGATCTTGTCGGACTAAATCTAGTCAGACGAGATCTGACCAATCTAAGTCACTGAACATAAACTACCGTGTTTTCCGGACCATGGGGTGCACCGGATTATAAGGCGCACTGCCGATGAGCGGGTCTATTCAGGTCTATTTTCATACAAAAGGCGCACCGGACTATAGGGCGCATTAAAGGGGTAATTTTTTTTGTTATTTTTCTAAATGTAAAAGACTTCCTTGTGGTCTACATAACATGTAATGGTGGTTCTTTGGTGAAAATGTTGCATAGATGATGTTTTACAGATCATCTTCAAGTCGCTTTTGAGCGTCTCTTCAGAATGCGCCATTTTGTGGGCGGTCTTATTTACGTGGCTCACCTTCGACAGCGTCTTTTCGCCGTCATCTTTGTTGTAGCGGTGTAGCGTGCAAGGACGGGAGTGGAAGAAGTGTCAAAAGATGGAGCTAACTGTTTTAATGACATTCAGACTTTACTTCAATCAATAACGGAGCAGCATCTCCTCATCCGTCGGATATGTGTCCCGTGAAAAACCGTCCGACCGGAACTCTCTAATAACTAAAGTTCCTTGGGTGCAGGGCCGGCCCGTGGCATAGGCCGTATAGGCAAATGCTAAGGGTGCCGTCCATCAGGGGGCGCCACGCCAGTGCCACAAATGTTGGAGAAAAAAAAAAAAAAAAAGTAGAAAAAATAATCCCACGTTAATTAAAATGCAAAGTAAAGCCTATTTAATAGAAATATTATTTGTTACAACATTACCCCCCCCCCCCCCCCCCCCCGCACGGTGCGCCCCTCCCTTCCCGTATCATGACTCTTACCACATCAAAAAATCAACACAAGATGTCAAAACGGCCAAAACTGTCAGGTGCCCAGGGAAGAAAAAATAGAAAAGAAGAGGAGGAGAAACGTGAAAAAGACAGAGGTAGCAGGTAGGTAACGTTAGCCTACATGAAATTATTTGTCTGTTACAGAATGTGATAGTAACCTGGCTTTTTAGCATTAAGCTAATGTTACATGATTCGGCAATTGCTAATCAATAAATAGCTAGTTCTGTTTTAACGTCGGGTTAATATTGTGGAGGGGGCTAAATTGTTATGGAAAATAATAATGTAACGTTAGGTAATTACAGTACTCCCACCTTACATTCCTCAGGGACATTTGTATTAGATCTTTTAAGCAGGTGTTTTTTGTTTACATTGTTATTGCCTTCTGGTTAGCTAATGTTTGCCCTGCAGGTAATAGTCACTTTTCCACCCCTTTATATATTAGGTATAGTTGTAAGCTTAGTTCTTAAAGTGCACATCATTAATGTTAATTAAGCAATATCACATGAGAGGGAATGCTGTTTTTTAATTTGAGCACTGCTGTGATTCGGTTAAAGATAATCATAACATAACATTCTCATATAATATGTTAATTTGCTTTCTTTAGGTAAAAAAAAAAGGTCAAAGACAAAGCTATTCGGTTTCTTGTGAGTATATACACTTCACTGCCGATGTGGGGGGGCGCCACCTAAAATATTGCCTAGGGCGCCAGATTGGTTAGGGCCTGGCCTGCTTGGGTGAATAATGTAAACTCACTACACCGGTATGTTTTAACACTTTCATGGCGAGTTTACTGACAGATATAAGTAAGAATTTTACACTACTTTATATTAGAAATGGCAACAGCGGAGTATGAATGTCCCATAGCAAGAAGATAAAGAAAAAGACGAAGCTTATCGACTATGGTGTCGGCACGGACTACAAAGGCGGCGCGCGCACAATTTTTTCAGGATTTATGCAGATCCCAAATACAAATCAGCAGGTACCAGGAAGTAAGAAATGTTGCTTTTGCATAATATTGCCAGATATGTTTTACCTTATACACACACCATAATATTACTCGTATGTTGAACCACATACACCACGGCTTCATAGCTTACCAATGTCATACTACAACATTTTGATACATTTTTAAACGCCGTGTGTAATATCCTATATTTTCAATGGAACATATACAATGTTGGTGTTAACTTGAGTCATATTGCCATCATGGCGCAGCCTACACTTATCGTTTATGTTTGACTGCCATCTACTGGTCACACTTATCATTACACCATGTACCAAATAAAATAGCTTTGAGGTTCGTAAGCTCAACCAAACGTATTTCTTACATTGGGCGCACCGGGTTATAAGGCGCACTGTCGAGTTTTGAGAAAATAATAAATTTAAGTGCGCCTTATAGTCCAGAAAATACGGTACTTTGGTGTATTATTTTTCCATTCACTGTTCTGTTACAGAGAACAAGGAAATGGTATAAAAAGGGGTAGTATTAAACAAGCTCAGCTTCTTCCTACTCCTTTTCGGACGTGCTGTAATGAAACATCTGGAAATACACTATATTGCCAAAAGTATTTGGCCACCTGCCCTGACTCACATATGAACTTGAAGTGCCATCCCATTCCTAACCCATAGGGTTCAATATGATGTCAGTCCACCTTTTTCAGCTATTACAGCTTCAACTCTTCTGGGAAGGCTGTCCACAAGGTTGCGGAGTGTGTTTATAGGAATTGTTGACCATTCTTCCAAAAGTGCATTGGTGAGGTCACACACTGATGTTGCTCAGGAAGGCCTGGCTCTCAGTCGCCGTTCTAATGCATCCCAAAGGTGTTCTATCGGGTTCAGGTCAGGACTCTGTGCAGGCCAGTCAAGTTCATCCACACCAGACTCTGTCATCCATGTCTTTATGGACCTTGCTTTGTGCACTGGTGCACAGTCATGTTGGAAGAGGAAGGGGCCCGCTCCAAACTCTTCCCACAAGGTTGGGAGCATGAAATTGTCTAAAATGTTTTGGTATCCTGGAGCATTCAAAGTTCCTTTCACTGAATCTAAGGGGCCAAGCCCAATTCTTGACAAACAACCCCACACCATAATTCCTCCTCCACCAAATTTCACACTCGGCACAATGCAGTCCGAAATGTAGCGTTCTCCTGGCAAACTCCAAAACCAAACTCGTCCATCAGATTGCCAGATGGAAAAGCGTGCTTCATCACTCCAGAGAAGGCGTCTCCACTGCTCTAGAGTCCAGTGGCGACGTGCTTTACACCACTGCCTCCCACCCTTTGCATTGGACTTGGTGATCCATGGCTTAGATTCAGCTGCTTGGCCATGGAAACCCATTCCATGAAGCTCTCTGCGTACTGTATGTGGGCTAATTGGAAGGTCACATGAAGTTTGGAGCTCTGTAGCAACTGACTGTGCAGAAAGTCTTCGCACTATAAGCTTCAGCATCCGCTGACCCCTCTCTCTGTCAGTTTACGTGGCCTACCACTTGGTGGCTGACTTGCTGTTGTTCACAAATTTCTCCCGGGGATTAGTAAGTAAGTATTTCTGTTTCTGATTCTCTCTAAACTGTGTTATTGGTTTGTCATTTTCGGCCTGGTATGGATTAATGTAGGTTACATTATTTGTATGCAAAATTTGCATCTGTTTTTGTCTGACCTTTTGGAACGGATTACTAACACTGATGTACCGCTAATGTACGAACTACTTAGTTTATGCGCCTTGACACCTCATGCCTTTGTTTGTGCAGATGAAGAAGCTTCTGAGAAAGACTTTCCTCCTCCCTGCGTCTATTCATCATTCGACTTGTGAAGTTGAGAATAGTTTTATTTTAGCACAGCCTAGAGGATGCTGCAAGACAAACAAAAAGTAAATACCATGTTGGCAGACATCTAGTCAAACAGCCTTGAAATGTCTCGCCGAGGATAACAAACAGCTCTCCGTCGAGAGACTACAAATATGTGCGTGGATGTAAAAAGTCATACATGGGAGGTGTTGCACCCTGACCTGCTGACGGCAGCTGGCTCCGTCTGCCTCGTCGGGTCGGCCGGCGCTCGCATTAGCCGGGATTCAAAGCTGAACACACGGCCATCTCGACGCATCACCATTCCCCTTTGCTCTTCTACCCCGCTGTGTTTGTGCAAGACCACGTCGTTAAAGGCCTACTGAAATGACATTTTCTTATTTAAACGGGGATGGCAGGTCCATTCTATGTGTCATACTTGATCATTTCGCGATATTGCCATATTTTTGCTAAAAGGATTTAGTAGAGGACATCGACGATAAAGTTCGCAACTTTTGGTCGCTGATAAAAAAGCCTTGCCTGTACCGGAAGTAGCGTGACGTCACATGTTGTGGAGCACCTCACATCTGCACATTGTTTACAATCATGGCCAGCAGCAGCGAGAGCGATTCGGACCGAGAAAGCGACGATTTCCCCATTAATTTGAGCGAGGATGAAAGATTCGTGGATGAGGAAAGTGAGAGTGAAGGATTAGAGGGCAGTGGAAGCGATTCAGATAGGGAAGATGCTGTGAGAGGCGGGTGGGACCTGATATTCAGCTGGGAATGACTAAAACAGTAAATAAACACAAGACATACACTACCGTTCAAAAGTTTGGGGTCACCCAAACAATTTTGTGGAATAGCCTTCATTTCTAAGAACAAGAATAGACTGTCGAGTTTCAGGTGAAAGTTCTCTTTTTCTGGCCATTTTGAGCGTTTAATTGACCCCACAAATGTGATGCTCCAGAAACTCAATCTGCTCAAAGGAAGGTCAGTTTTGTAGCTTCTGTAACGAGCTAAACTGTTTTCAGATGTGTGAACATGATTGCACAAGGGTTTTCTAATCATCAATTAGCCTTCTGAGCCAATGAGCAAACACATTGTACCATTAGAACACTGGAGTGATAGTTGCTGGAAATGGGCCTCTATACACCTATGTAGATATTGCACCAAAAACCAGACATTTGCAGCTAGAATAGTCATTTACCACATTAGCAATGTATAGAGTGTATTTCTTTAAAGGTAAGACTAGTTTAAAGTTATCTTCATTGAAAAGTACAGTGCTTTTCCTTCAAAAATAAGGACATTTCAATGTGACCCCAAACTTTTGAACGGTAGTGTATATCGGTATCGGTTGATGTCAGTATCGGTAATTAAGAGTTGGACAATATCGGAATATCGGATATTGGCAAAAAAGCCATTATCAGACATCTCTAGTTAAAACCTTAAAATTATTTACAAAATCCAAAACCAGTGAAGTTGGCACGTTGTCCATCCATCCATTTTCTACCGCTTATTCCCTTCGGGGTCACGGGGGGCGCTGGAGCCCATCTCAGCTACAATCGGGCGGAAGGCGGGGTACACCCTGGACAAGTCGCCACCTCATCGCAGGTTGGCACGTTGTGTAAATGGTAAATAAAAACAGAATACAATGATTTGCAAATCATTTTCAACTTATATTCAATTGAATAGACTGCAAAGACAATTAACGTTCTAACTGGTAAACGTTGTTATTTTTTGCAAATATTAGCTCATTTGGAATTTGATGCCTGCAACATGTTTCAAAATAGCTGGCACAAGTGGCAAAAAAAGACTGAGAAAGTTGAGAAATGCTCATCAAACACTTATTTGGAACATTCCACAGGTGAACAGGCTAATTGGGAACAGGTGAGTGCCATGATTGGGTATAAAAGTAGTTTCCATGAAATGCTCAGTCATTCACAAACAAGGATGGGGCGAGGGTCACCACTTTGTGAACAAATGCGTGAGCAAATTGTCCAACCGTTTAAGAACAACATTTCTCAATGAGCTATTGCAAAGAATTTAGGGAATTCACCATCTACGGTCAGTAATATCATCAAAAGGATCAGATAATCTGGAGAAATCACTGCACGTAAGCGATGATATTACGGACTTTCGATCCCTCAGGTGGTACTGCATCAAAAAGCGACATTGGTGTGTAAAGGATATCACCACATGGGCTCAGAAAACCACTGTCAGTAACTACAGTTGTTTGCTACATCTTCAAGTGCAAGTTAAAACTCTACTATGCAAAGCGAAAGCCATTTATCAACAACACCCCAAAACGCAGCCGGCTTCGCTGGGCCCGAGCTCATCTAAGATGGACTGATGCAATGTGTAAAAGTGTTCTGTGGTCTGACGAGTCCACATTTCAAATTGTTTTTGGAAACTATGGACGTCGTGTCCTCCAAAACAAAGAGGAAAAGAACCATCTGGATTGTTGTAGGCGCAAAGTTGAAAAGCCAGCATGTGTGATGGTATGGGGGTGTATTAGTGCCCAAGA